>NC_087208.1:54080960-54202568 GCF_015104395.2 Macrobrachium nipponense
TATTTTTAACACAAGTAGAACATTTTCCTTGCTTTTCAAACCAGTGTTCACAAAGCATGTCACAGGGATAGACCTAAAAGTGATTGTGATGCAGTAACTTAGTTTGTATGACTGAATGATATGGAAACTTGGGAGACTGGACAATAATGAACATCATACTCTCACCCTTCCGTCTCCTGCATAATGAAAACCAGCATCAGTAGAGAGAACAATGACACGTGCTGACTGTTCCCTCCAGTCAATCTCTTTCTGACAGACCATTGCTTGCATCAGGGCATCAAACACCTTCGGGGAAGTCTTTTGTTCGTAGCTATCGGTGCCTCCTTCACTTTGCTCTACATATATCAATTAGAAGAAAAAGCTAGATTATCAGATGCATCGTAAGGTATTGTTTTTGCAAAATTTATCCAGTTACGAATAAATTCACCCGTTCGTTGTTCATTCCCTAATTACGTATGAACTGTGTTTTATATCAATTTCATGATTAAATGCACTTTTTTTTTATTAAACTATTAAAATATTCAGGGATAAGCATTGTCAGGGGGTTTTTCTTGTGTTTGAACTGACAAAATAGGCAGTTCTAAGCATTTTTACAGGGTTGTAAGTATTCACGGATTTTGGCTATTCATGGAAGGTCTGGTACACATCCCTGCGAATACGGGGCGGGGTGTCCATTGTATGTATAACAAGACAGCAGAATTTCCAAAATACGCAAGCACCCATGACATCACAGTGTAACAAAGCGGAAACTAGTACAGTAATAGTACAGAGGAGGAAAGTGCAGAAAAAAAACACGAAGGCATTGAGAAGTACTGACTAATAAAGTAAAATTCACTCACTTCAAATTCTGCAATGTTATGAGTTAGAGGTAAGGAATTTATGAATCCATACGGAGGACTGCAGGGAACACACAATTGCTCTATCCCAGGAGTTAGGGTTGGAGGGTTGCAGACTTTCACAAGATGGCTGCTTCCTAAAAGAAAATATTCAAGAAACTTACAATTTGAGAATGCCAAATGGAAAAAGATTTTACTCTAAAATAAGTAAAAATGCCTAGTGGAATCATTGCATCCTGTTCATGCATTACTGTCCCCCAAACCTTGAGTCTTGGTGTGGAGGAGTTCTTGTTCCCCAATGTAAAAATGTTGGTAACAAGTATTTCATTTTATTTTTTATCACACAGTCTGTGTTGATATTAAATTTTTTTGTACCAAGTTAGTCTAGGTCTGCTATCCAAAATCAAATTGCAGTCAGCAATGCACACTGACTCACACCAATGGCCTTATTCATCATGACTGGGGATCCCCACTAATTCAGCTTTTAGGAACTCAGCCTTAGTTTTCTGATGCCAAATCAAGGCCACATAAAAAATTTTTGTAGTTCCTGTCAATGGTTTGTGTTTCTAAGGCTGATCATGTTTTTGCTAGTTTGATTAAATCAATTCTAACTTCTTTGCTCATTTAATTGCATTATCTGTTAAAGAGTCAGATGAGACTGGCAAGTTGTCATGCATAAAATTAAAATGAGGGCTATTAAAATTTGTTTATGTAATAAGAAATATACAACTAATAAATCGCATAATGTCATATTACCTTGGGGAGATAAATAAAAGTGTGAAAACAAAATACATACTAATATACATATTACTTAAATGTAGTCTATCTAAGAGTTAGGAAATGTTATTTTTTTAGAATTTGCTCTGAATGCAGCTGACTGCAGTTTTTGTATCAAAGAGGTAATGCTATACTATAATTTCATGAAGTTTAACTGCATTTTGTGTTATTGGATTAAAAAAAAAAGCTAATGCACATTTGCCAGTTGTTTGCAGAACCTTTGGATGCAAATCCCAGACATTCGTCTCTGGTTCATTCATTCATCATTTTGTACTGTTTAGATACATTTCTGATAAAGGTATCCTTACCCAAAAGGTGCTGTAGATACGTAGGGCAAGACCATTTTATCAACAAAAACGCCAAAACCTAAACGGAAATTGGTCGTAACATTCTTGATGCCCTCGGCAAGATCATTTCCTAATCCGGAGAGCATATCCTTATCATCACTCATTGACTTGGATCCATCCATCAAGTAATAGAGGTCCACAGGATAGTTCTGGACATGTCTGTATTTTTATTTGTTAAGTTGTAGGGCTCCCCTGTTAGAAGAAAAACGAGAAGTATAAAATAATTTCTTTAGAATGAGAAATATACTACTGCATGTAGCATAGCTTAATTCATCAAAATCTATCATGCCATCAACCACATGATTTCATAACATATAACTTAACTCTTCCTATATATTATTTTATTGTTGTTCTTCTCATTATTATTTATTATTATTATTATTATTTATTTATTTTTTTGTTTATCATAGTCGTCTATTTAACCTGGTTGTTTTTATAGTGTGGTGGGGTTCATGGTTGCATCCTGCCTTCTTAGGAGTCATCACTTTTTTGTGCTGTGTATGCGGTTTCCAGGAGACACTCTTCTGCATGAGTCCTGAGACATTTCAGCATCTAATTTTTCCAGGTTCCTTTCAGGGATCTTGGGATCGTGCTTAGTGTTCCTATGATTGTGGTACAATTTCCACTGACATATCTCATACCCTTCTTATTTCTATTTTCAGGTCTTGATACTTACAATTTTCTCTTCTTTCTGATCTACTCTGGTGTCCCATGGCATTGCAGCATCACTGAGTGGTACACTTTCTTCTTAATTTTGTCAATCAATGTCATGTCTGTTCTATTGGCACCCTATCTGTTCTGATACCATAGTCCCAGACGATCTTTGCTGATCATTTTTTATTACTCCCTCAGGTTGCCACTTAATTATTACTGCAAGGTAGCTGGTGTTTTTTGCACAGGCTCCAGTGGAGGACTTTTGCTACTGAATCATGCCTCTTTTTGCACTGGTTCTGTGCAAGTGCCAGATCATTTTGCTTGCTATGTGGTTTATGGTCTCGTTTTTCAATATTGCATTTCCTGCAAAATGAAAGATGTAATGTCAGACTAATTACTATTAAAACCAATGGTAGCTTATCTCAGGAACAAAGAGGGTACAGGCCACCAGAATCTCCTGTGTAATGCCAGTTGATGGCAAACAGTCTGCTGTGGATATTCTGCTGTTTTATTAATATTGGTGAAGTGCAGTGTGTTACTTATTATTCATACAATGTGCCATAGCACCTGATGCTGTGAGTTGTCTACTCAGGGTTCATCAAAATTAAACAGCTGTTAGGGAAACAGAAAACTTTGATGTTAGTGTTGGATTACACCAGAAGTCAGTGTTAAGCCCATTTTTGTTTTGCGTGGTCATGGATGTGTTATGAAGAGATGAGGAATGAAGAGATGTGGGAGTTGTTGTAGTACACCGATGATCTGAGATTAATGCCGAAAATGAGAAAGACCTACAGAGAGGGTTTGGAGAGAGGGGTGGCTTAAAGGTGAATGTGAATAAAACAGAGGTTTTGTGAGCAGTAGGGAAGATAGAGGCAGAATAGTAATGCAAGAAAGAAGAGGCTTGATTATAAAACAGGTAGAAAAGTTTAAATACTTAGGATCTACTTTAAGCCAAAAGTGCAGATGTGAGGCTGAAGTTGACAGTAGGATGAAAGCGGCATTGGGGAAGTGAAAGAGAGGTAGCTGGAAGTAGTATGTGAAGAAGAAAATGCAAATCAAGCTAAAAGTCAAGATCTATAGCACATTGATAAGACCAGTGTTAATGTATGGATTGGAAACATGGTTTCTAAAAAGAAAAGAGGAAGTACAGTTTGAGAAAACAGAGATGAGAATGCTGAGGTGGATTATAAGAATATCACTGCTTGAGAGTTTGGAAAATGATGAAATAAGAAGAAGGGCAGGCTTAGTAAAGATTACAGAGGTAATAAGAGAGTGACGATTGAGGATGGATGATTAGGAGGAAGTGAAGAGGATTTGTAAGAAACCTATTAGAGGAAGAAGATCGAGAGTGGGAGACAGAGAATTAAATGGTGAGATAAAGTGAAAGATATGGAGAAAGAGGTTTGGTGGAGGATGATGTCCTTGATAGAAGGCAGGGGAGAAGGCGCATCAGGCAACTGACCCCTTAAGTTAATGTAGGGATAACTGTGGGAAAGAAAAAGAAGGTTCATCAAACTTAAACAGAAGTACTGTACAAATAAATCAGTGAACATAGTTTTTTTTTCCCTACCAGATCTAAGTTGCAACTTTAGTTTCTGTGGTTTCATTTGAATTATGTGTTCAGTGGTATCAGAGAAATCTTCATCTTCCACAGCATCATAAAAATTCTCATACTCGATTACGTTTTCTTGTCCACAGCTCTCCTTCCATTCCCTGGCTTCAGAATGTAAATTGCTAATGGCACCTATTTGTACCATCAGTAATGTTCTGTAAAAAAAAAAAAAAAAAAAAAAAGTATCAGTTAAATTAAAGCAACATAAATTTAAAGGAACTTGAACTGCAAGGACACAAAAGCATTTTCTCAAAAAATTATAATTACACTTTGTGCTTGAGTCATAAAGCATTCCTAATTAATCTTTTATAATTACATACTTTTTGTTTAAGGAGTTGAATACAAGTACCTGTCATTGTCTTTTTGGTTCTCTGTATAATTTTGTTTATAAACTGTCCATAATGCTGCATGTTTTGTCAGCTTTTAATTTAATTTTGGTGAAGGTAACTCCCATACTAAATTCTACAAAGTACCCTCTACAGTTTTGACAATACTTACAGCTTTCATGCCCACATACAAGAAGATGCCTGGATGCAACTGTTACAATCTGTGTATTTGCAATTAGGGATGCTGGTAGCAGAAGTCAAAACTACTATCAGAATTAACCCCGCAGCAACACAGTGCAGTCTCATGGTGTCTGCCAAAATATAAACAGATACAATAATTAATAAACCAGAAATAACAAGAAAATTAGAGAACCTTCATAATTGCTGAGAGAGAAATTCTAATTACTGTAAAAAGGTGATTAAAAGTGCTATTCGCCATAAATATATGAACAGATTTCATGGGGAAATACCTGTATACCCTGATCTGTTAACTAATTCTCCACCCTCCAGTTCCTTGAGATCTGACCCCAGAGAAGCAATATCTTGCCAATACTGCAGGAAGATCAACTTGGAAGGGAGCACATTGTCACAAATTTCCAAATATGTATACTACTCTTCTGCCTATCCCCTCCTCCCTTTTCCTAAACAGCAAGCATGGAGGTATGTACTCACATCTATTGACTACTAACATGTATCTGGCCAACCAAGTACAGTGGGGCCCCGTACTCGCGTTCTCCGCATTCGTGGACTCATGCATTCGCAGATTTTTATCTGGAACATATCCACCCATGATTTGCAGGAAATTCACATATTCACAGTATTTTTCTATGAGAAATATCGACAAATTCCTTTTTTTTTTGATCAATTTCATCATAAAATGCACTTTTTGTTATAAAACTATTTAAAAACCAGGTATAAACATTTTGAGTGGGTTTTTCTTGATTTTTAACTAATAAAATGGGCCGTTTTATAGAGGTTCCAACTATTCGCCGGTTCTAGCTATCCAAGGGGGGTCTGGTACGCATCCCCTCGAATATGGGGGGACAACTGTACAAGTAATAATGGCCAAAAGATAGCATTGACCCTGGATAGGAAACCCTGGGTCTAGTTGGAGTTATGCCACACTGCCCTTTCAAATTTCTCTCTAAAGTCCCTCTAAAATTCTACTTGAACAGTCTTGGGGTCTGTTTAAGAGTCGGTCCCGATGTATCATGTAGCATATAGTGATTACTTATGACTACAGGTAGTCATGATTTAATTTCTTTTTATATTAACGTATTGTTCGTGGAACTTCATTGACAACCTCTTACAGTAGCTGAGTATGAAATGTATGAGAGTTCATAACTAAATATCAAAGATGAACATCTTCAGTGGGTTATGAAGTGTAAATGAGTGTTATAGAGGACTCATGGTTCCATTGGTGTTATAAAATGTGGTGATCTCTTGAGTGACTGGCATGTTATAGTGCTTGTTTATGAAATGTAGTAGAGTTTATAAGTGTATACCAATGTTTAACATGTCCAGTAGGTTATAAGACATAAATGAAACTTTTTTTTTTTTTCATTAGGGGTGATAGGTTATCATTAGGAAGAGAAATCTAACTATATTCTTTGCCTGAGTCAGGTAAATACGTACCTACTCTTACATACTTTTGATGCTTCTGTGGTGATATATAATATATACCTTAATTGATAAGTATACCATAATTAGTAATTTCCATTTGTTCATTGATATGAATAATCTATTTGTTGGTGACATCCTTCATTGCTCTAAAAATTAGTGTGGATGCTTTGACAAAATATTTACATACTTATATTATATGAATGATTTAATGCCATTAATACACACTTTTAAGGTAGACATTCACCATCTGTATATGTATGTGATTTTGCATAATATGGGATTACGTACTACTTCGTAGTTTGTAGGGAAGACCAACTCTCCAAGATGCAGTTCGGAGATAATTTTTTTCACATTTTCCATTATTATGGGATATTACCACTTTCATTCAATTAAAAAAAGGGATATCTCGCTATCAAACAATATGTAATGGCCCCTTGTTTTTTATTCTAAGCATTTTTCATCTCAGAAATTCATACTTTTGTCACTTTTGTCCTGAACCGTATGTAAAGTAGCTGTTTCTATCCAGGGTTAACCAGATGGATTACATATATGTATAATGCTATTCTCGATCTTGCCTTTTATTAGTCTCTGGCTTTTTTCAATATTCCGTCTTATAAACTTTTTCAGGCATAACATTCAGCGAAAAGGGTATTTGGTAGCTTGCCGCTCTGACAATGTTGTGTATTTTACCAGAAATCAATATTTACTGTGCAAACGCTGTACCTTATATATATATGAACTTCTCACCCTAATTGTAGATCAGTTACATTCCTAAACAAAGAAAAATAATCTAGTTAGACGAGAGAGATTAGGGAGTTCAACATTTCATTAACTAAAGGGCATCTTCATGCAAAATATACAGTTGCCTGCATTCAGAACAGACATTACAATACTGTAATGTTTTCAGGATTGAAATGTATCAGATATATCTTCCTTTATTGTGTCTCCTTGTCAGTGTATAGGTAACACCATTTGTGTGAAAACAGTGTGATACATGATTTGGAATAAAGAAGTGTTTGCAGACATGACTGGTGGTTATGATCTAACATGTAACGACTTAATTTACATGTTCACAATGAACAATGATGCTCAGTGGAGCCATAATAATTCATTATTGCCACACCTGACAGCCAAAAAAAACACCAGCCAGTTTGTTCAGTTAGTGCATATAAGGTCTCTGGTAAAGTGTTGTAAGGTCACTGTGCTTTCACACATGATTACTGTGTTTTATTTCCTCTTCTTTTTTCCCCACCCCTAACCCATTCCTTGTCAGTTATGCCACATAAAGTATTAATATAAATGAAAGGAAAATATTGGAATGCATAATTTCTAATGCATTTTATATGTACTATACGTAAAATATCAATTTTACTTTTACGCAAGTCAGAAATGACGCATTTAGATTTTAGACATTATGCCTTAGAATTTTACTCCAAGGAACTATTACTTTTAGCAAGTGCCTCGTTAGCCCCCAGAAACGAATTCATCGCCTCCATTGGGGTAATTATCCCCAGTTTGAAAACCACTGGACTCTAGATAGCTATGCGTGATTGTACAGAATACTAAAGGTCGAAAAACTGGTTAATCTACCTTTGTTATCTATACAACAAAAAAAGCAACAAATTCGAACTGAAAATCTCAAACAAAAGATTGACTAAGTCCTCAGTGACGTGATCGGTATGGTCTTGACCTGCCACCTCGTTGGCCGCGAGTTCGATTCCTGGGCATTACACTGAGGGGTTAGAGATGTGTATTTCTGGTGATGGAAATTCACTCTCGACGTGGTTCGGAAGTCACGGGAAGCCGTTGGTCCCGTTGCTAAATAACCACTGGTTCCACGCAACGTAAAAATACCACACAAACAAACCAAATATAGACAAACTTAATTAGCTTTCGGTAGATAAATAAATAAATAACTAAATAAATAAATAAATAAACACAAAGATTCACTGACCAGATCGAATGTGTCAACAACGCCCAGAGGGAGGTTTCCTGTGTCACAGCGTATTTGCGAAATGTCTTTACATATAATCTTATCTCATTCGCTTCTTATCAAGTCCTTATCACTCGGTATACCATTGATTACTCAGAATACCGAGTATCAGAAAGTGGAGTGCAACTGAGGAGTGCATATAAGAAGCATAACGTAGGAGTGCCTACATGTCGTTATTTAGTATGTCAACATTATTATTATTATTATTATTATTATTATTAAATTTTTTTGCCTATCACAGTCCTGCAGTTCGACTGGGTGGTGGTATTATTATTATTATTATTATTATTATTATTATTATTATTATTATTATTATTATTATTATTAATTTTTTTTGCCTATCACAGTCCTCCAGTTCGACTGGGTGGTATTATTATTATTATTATTATTATTATTATTATTATTATTATTATTATTATTATTATTATTATTATAAGTAACTTCTGCCTCAGCTGCGTTAATTTTATAAAGGTTCTTTTCTCAGAGAAGAACATTTAATTTGATAAAATTAACGCAGCTGAGGCATCAATTACTATTAATAAAATATGTTTAAAAAAGGGTTTACTTCCAGCATATTATTATTATTATTATTATTATTATTATTTATTTTATTAAAAGTAATGGCTACTTCAGCAGCATTACACTTGTAGAGATTCTTCTCTATTTTCCGAATAGCGGCTTTTTCGTGCTACTTAACAGGCTAGTAGAGCGCCTATAGAGGTCATGATCAAATACAGTCTAAATTGGTGTATATATTTGAATTTTACAGATAAACTATGATACCATAGTTATCAAAGTCATTAACGATATATGACCAAATGTCTCTCTCTCTCTCTCTCTCTCTCTCTCTCTCTCCCTCTCTCTCTCTCTCTCTTCTCTCTCTCTCTTTCTGAAGCAAGCGAGCTTTCGTCTGGAGCTCCAGACGAAAGCTCGCTTGCTTCAAGAAAGAGAGAGAGAGAGACATATATATATCTTATGACTTTGATAACTATGGTATCATAGTTTATCTGTAAAATTCAAATATATACACCAATTTAGACTGTATTTTGATCATGACCTCTATAGGCGCTCTTAGCCTGTCTAAGTAGCACGGAAAAAGCCGCTATTCGGAAAATAGAGAAGAATCTCTACAAGTGTAATGCTGCTGAAGTAGCCATTTTAATAAAGTATGCTTGAGAGAGGGTCTGCTTCCTAAGTATTATTATTATTATTATTATTATTATTATTATTATTATTATTATTATTATTATTATTATTATTATTCAGAAAACGAACCCTATTCATATGGAAGAAGCCTAGAGGGGCCATTGACTTGGAATCCAAGCTTCCCAAGAATATTATGGTGTTCATTTGAAAGAAGTAACAGAACGTAACGAGATTTTCAGAAAGAAAAGAGAGAAGTTATTGGAAAAGGAAAAAAAATAATTAAAAACTTAATAGAGATAAGAATTGAATTAAATTATAAAATAAAAGAATTTTTTTTTTATACAGTCAAGCATTGCATCTTCTTTTGAACGTTTGGGGTCACAAGTTTAGTGGAAGGATATATACTGAGTTTTATAGACAACAATATTATCTGCCACCAATAATATTGTTGATCATGGAAAATCATTGGTTAGAGAGAGAGAGAGAATGAATGAATAATAGAGAAACGAGACAGAGAAAGAGTGGGAGAGACGGTAACGATTGGGAAATGTCGTATGTAGCCAAAACACCGGTGCCAGAATAATCTAAGCGCAAAACCATTAAAAACTGCCTCCCCGTCTCACATATGACCTGACCTTTCGACTTCCGCTGTAACCTGAAGACTTCCGGTGACGTCATTAGTCCCACCCACAAAGGAGGAATTAAGCCAATTAATCATACGTAAGGGATGACTACAAGGCAGAACAAGCTTGAAGGGAGAGAAGAAATTAGAGAATAGCCGAGAGCCTTAGTGGAGTGAGGTCGCAAGGCCTCACCAGTTTGTGGGTTGGTAAAAAGATTTAAGAAAGGCTCATTTCGATTCGTAGTCATATGCTTAACTTGTATATTTTCTGTATGCTTTTACTGTGTGGCGAGAGTGTGTAGGCGAAAGAGGATGAGTCAGGCTGGGAATTTGGGAAACTATGTGAAAAGGGGATTCAGTTGGGTGGGTCCTCTACTATGCGACAGTGTGTTCGGGAGGATGTGATGAATGAGTGGTTTGGGGTGAATAAATGTGAGCCGAGCATCAGTGAGCAAATGGGTCTGGGAGACCGGCAGTTGGTGTTGGTTGAGTTGGAAAAAAGCGGAAGAAGAAGAGGAAAGGGAATGAAAGGGAGAAACGTGAGCTGCATGATTGAGGGGTTAGTGCTAGGATAAAAATGGTGGATAAGGCATGTGATACGGATGTCTTTGGAGGGAGGAACAATGCTTATTGTGTGTATGGGTTTGAATTGTCAGGGTTTGGTGAAGTTTCACCAGGAAGGAAATCAGGTGGTAAAGATGATGTTGGCAGTATGAATGAGTCTCTTCAGGAGTTTGGCAGGAGTGTAAATGAGGTAAGTGATTTGGTGGCAGTTATGAGAGATATTCAGACAATAGTTAGAAGGGGTAGATGAGATAGTGAATGGGATCTGGGAGGATAGTAGGGAGACGGTAATGGGAGTCTGACTGGAAGTGGTCTGGGAGAAGTTGATGGCGGTGTAACTGAGAGTGTGTGTGAGGGCCCTCAAACAAGATCCAGGGAGCCTGCATACGAGCATCCGTGGGTATTGTGGAAAGCTATTTAGTGTGGGTGTTTTGAGTGTAAGGAGACGTGTCAAATGTAATGGGGGAGGAAATATGGAGGAGTTATGGAGTTCCATTTGACAACGTCTGTGTGTGTGTGTGTGTGTGTGTGTGTGTGTGTTTGAGAGAGAGAGAGAGAGAGGGGGGGGGGGGGGGGGGGGGGGGGGGGCTGTAATTTGGTGGAGCTGGACGAGTTCTGTGTTTTGAGTTAGTCTTTGGTCAGTCTTTGGTGGGAGCTGGTGATAGTCAGTAGTGTCGGCAGCAGTCTGTGGAAAGTGTTGAGGGCATTGAAAGTCATTTAAGTAGTGTTATTGGTTTGTTGCTGATTGTTGTTGGGTTTGTGCCTGTGTTGGATTTGTTGTGCTTGTGCGTTTCTTTTGAGTTATATGTGAGTAGTAATAGTTGGAGGGTTGTTGTTGGGGAGCTGCTGTGGTTTCTTGGCGTGGTTGTGAGTTGTTATTGGTGAGTTATTGTGATCCCTTGGTGTGTTGTTAGTTGGTGTGTGTGTGTTGCCTATTTGTGTTGGTGGCCTGGTTTTGCAGTGGTCCTTTTATTGTGGTTGTTGTTTCCTTGTTTGTTTTTGAGTTTGTGGTTGAGTTGCTTTGTTTTATACTGTGTTGTTGAGTTGTGGGGTTTGGTCCTTTGGGTGGGTTGTTTGTTTGTGTTACTTTGGTGGTGTTTTTGTTTGTTGTTGAGTTGTGGGGGAGTATGGTTTCTTGGGGTTTTTGTTAGGTTTTTTGTCTTGTGGTTGTTAGTGTCTCAGCGACCTCGACCAACGGACAGCACAGCATAGCCGGGAGTATCTGGAGTTGGGTTTTGAGCTTTTTGTTCTTGGGTTGTGTAGGTCAATTGTCCTGCGTGTATTCCGTAGTGTGAAGAGGAAAGTGTGACCGAGGGTGGGTTGGCAGCTGGATTGTTTAAGTTTCTGAGGGGGGGGGGGGGGGGGATTTTGCCCGCTTGTATTTTAAGCTTGTGATCCCGCCACACTAGAGCGGGAACTACGGAAGAAGACTGCCGAATGCCGATCTGAATGAAGACCCTGAAGGAGGGGGAACATCACCGCCTGCGTGAAGAATTGGGCGGAAATGCGTGCTGAAGCTGTTCGTCCTGATCTCGATGATTATACCATATGGGAATTAGCTACCATGTTACCGTTCCTTAAGCCTGGAAAAGATCCCCTGTGTGCAGCAAGTTACCGCCCCATTGCTTTAACTTGCGTGTGTAAATTGATGGAAAAAATGGTAAATGTAAGACTGATGTGGTATCTAGAGCACAACAATATTCTAACACCTTCTCAGTGTGGTTTTCGAAAAATGCATTCTACCCTGGACATCTTACTGCAACTTGAAACCTCTGTCTGTGAAGCCTTTGCCTCCAAACAACATCATGTGACAGTGTTTTTTGATATAGAAAAGGCATATGACACTGCTTGGAGACATGGGATTCTGAAGACTATGCATAATAGTGGTCTACGAGGTAAATTACCTTTATTTGTGAAATCCTTTTTACATCGTAGGTATTTTAAAGTTAAAGTTGGCAGTACTTTATCAGAGAAAAGGTGCCAAGAAAGAAGGTGTTCCCCAGGGCAGTGTTCTCATTGTAACACTTTTTGCTCTAGCCATAAACAGTGTTGCAGCTGTCATTCCAAGAGAGGTTTAAAGACACTGTTTGTAGATGATTTGTCAATATCCTTTGCTGCCACCCGGATGACTGTAGCAGAAAGAAAGCTACAATTAACAATAACAAATAAAATAGTAAGTTTTTTGGGCTGAGAAACAGGGTTTTAAAATCTCTGTAAGCAAGGACTACTGCTCTCCACTTCTGTCGGATCAGGGGAGTGCATTCCTGATCCAGACCTCTATTTGTATGGCCGTAGATCCATGTGTAGAACAAGCACACTTCTTAGGCCTAGTTTTTGACAGTAGATTGACTTGGGTCCCCCATATCAAACATATCAAAAGCAAAGAGCCTAGAAGCTCTACACATCTTGAAGGTGCTTTCTCACACCAGTTGGGAGCTGATAGAAATCTTTTACTAAGGCTTCATAAATCTTTAATCTTGTCAAAGCTGTATACGGTTGTGAAATATATTCTTCAGCTTCCTCATCTAACTTAAAACTTTTAGATTCAGTACATCATTCAGCTATTTCGTATAGCCACAGGAGCTTTCCGTTCGTCAACAATATCTAGTTTGCTAGTTGATGCAGGAGAGATGCCTCTTGAACTCTATCGCCAGTCATCATTACTTCGGTACTGGTTTAGAGCGCAAAGACTCCCCAAATCTCAGGCATTTGCTGTGGCAAATAGAAATATTTTTAATGGTTTTATGAAAGTCATCCAAGGTATCCCATTCCTTTTAGCTATAGAATAAACAAATTTTAGAGGATACAAATATTAAAAAATATCCCATTATTCCCTTTGTGTATCCCAGTACTCCTGTCTGGAGGTTACCGGATGTGAAATTCTGCAGGTACTTCAATGGAGCAAAGAGAAATAATCTGATGAGGAAATAAGGGCAATATTTTTAGAGCATGTATCAGAGCATATAGATACATGTTTTATATTTACTGATGGCTTCCAAGTCCAATGCCGGCGTTGGATATGGAGTTTTTAGCCAATCTTTTAACCGAAGAAGTGCACTTCCTTCTATTGCCTCAAACTTTACAGCTGATTGTATGGCATCCTAGTAGCACTGGAACATATTGTAACACTCCCAGTGTGTAGCTACACAATATTTTGTGACTCCAAAAGTGCCCTACAGTCCCTAGAAGTCTTTAATACTGATCATCCCTTGGTGTTGAAGATCTTGCAGTGGATCGTTCTTGCACCAAAATAGAGGCAGCATTGTTTCCATTTTGTTGGGTTCCCTGCCCATGTGAACGTATCGGGAAACGAAGAGGCAGACAAGCTAGCCAAATCAGCAGCGCAAACTTTAGTACGAGAAAATGCCCTGTTTCCATATCGTGATACATTCTTTGACATATGGAAATCTGTCCAGTATTTATGGGCACTTCAGTGGGACAGAGTAGGCCCCAACAAAATGAAAGAAATTACTAGACAGACACACCCTTGGAAATATGACCTAATACCAAGGAAGTGGGAGGTTGTATTGTGTAGATTACGTATTGGCCATACGCGTTTAACTCACGGCTATCTGATGGATGGGGAGAATGAGCCATTCTGTGATGATTGCTTAGTTCCACTGACCGTTAGGCATTTGCTGGTTGAGTGTCCCAGTCTAGTGGAACTTAGGAATCGTTTTTTAGCTTATAGTAGTGAAGCAGGTGGTAATTATAGCATGCCAAAACTGTTGGGAGAAAGCATGTGTGTTAATAACGTTATCTCTTTTATCAAAGAAGCTGGTCTTCTCAAATATATCTGACAGCTGTGCTGTCTTAGTATATACTTTTTTCCCTTTTTGTTTTGTTTTATATTTTATTCAGATTAATTAACAATTCTTTTTATTAGAATTTTATTTGATCAGAATTTTATTCTTATTTTTATCAGATTTTTTTTTTAAATCAAATTTATATGTATCTCTTTTAAAAATAAAATTTATAATATATTAATCAAGATTTTAAATAACGTTAAAAGATCACACTTAGCATTCGGCGTCGGTGACCCTGGTAGTTGTGACGCCAGAAAACCTACAATCAATCAATCAATCAATCTCGATGATTATGGAATTGATGATAATAATTATAATAATGCCTAATTCACTAAGAACCTTTTTATAAACTACTATACAGTGAAACAAAGGTTGTACCACGTATTCTATGAAGAAGAAACACGGGCTTTATAAATTAATAAATGCCTGTTGCCGAAGATATAAACGTTAATTAGTATCTCCCTGTCTCTTCCATCAGGAAGCGTAGCATTTAGTTGACAGTCTGGTCGGGTCATGCAATGTAATATAAAGTAATTGTGGGAGATTGCTTTCCTAACTGTATAGATCAGTTACTTTGTATTTACACATTCATATATACATTAACTGAAACATCAAAAACATTTGGATGGATGGATGTATGATATTTAGGGCTAAAGCCCAGGCACTGGGGCCAAGAAGGCCATTCAGCGCCGTAATGAAGGTTAAATAAGTTGAATTGTGGTAAATGAATGAATGAATTAGTGAAAGAAATGATTCATAAAATTAGACGTGACTAATAAATAAATTAAAAATATGAATTTTAATGAATGGAGTAATATATATTTAAAATAGTTTAATGTCTTTAAAAACAAAAATGTATATGATTTATAAAAAATTTATCTAAATATTATTAAAAATTTCTATACACTTTAAAAAGGAGATGAGAGCAGAAATGTCTGCTTCATCTCCCAGATATTTGAGAGGATTTACCCTGGAATATCTTTCCCTTTGGTTAAAATATCTGGGGCAAACCATCAGAATGTGCTTCACTGTTTGTATCTCGTCACAGTAAGCACACAATGGTGGGGTGCTTCCTTCTAAAATAAACTGATGGGTAAATAAGTGTGCCCAATCCTTAACCTCGTTAAAATAACCTCTGCTCGTCTGTCAAGCTGGAATGACGAAGGCCACGGCTGTATATCCTAATACTTCTGTACTTACTGTTATTGGCAAAGAAGAGGAGAAGTCCACCTTTCTTGCTACTTACTTAATACAAAAGACCTAATAGGACCTTTTAGGTCTGTATGAGGCACTTTCCTGAAGGTTGTTTCTGGCAGAGCGCTAGCAGCTTTTGCTTCCCTGTCTGCAGTCTCGTTTCCGTGAATCCCCACGTGAGAAGGAACCCAACAGAAAGAAACCGACTTACGCAGACAATATATACGAAAAAAGCGATTCTGAAGTTTTTGGATTAATGGATGAAAGCTATTAAATCTTTTGATAGCTTCTAAAGTGCTTTTTAGAATCAGAGTATATGACAAAATTAGTGTCACTACTTTGAAGAACTAAGTCTAGGGCTGTTAATTCGGCAGTGAATATTGATGCAAAGTCAGGTAATTTAGCTGTGATATGCTGTATCACCAAGGATAACAGCACACCCAACACCACTATCTGACTTTGATCCATCTGTATAAATCTTCACATAATTGGCATGGTAACGTCGTGCTCTAAGAATTTTCCCCTAATCTCCTCTTCAGTACAACCTTCTTCTAATATGATTTCTTGCATACCAAATGCTTCAGGAATAAGCCATGGAGGATTTACAGGATGTTTTACTTCCAGGACTTTCTGGGATTTGAGATGGTTATCCCTAACATCCTCATTCAGTCGAATTTGGAATGGTTTAGAAAGCTCTTGTACCAGAGAAATTCCGCGAGTCTGTTTCCTTAAGTACTTCAAAGGAGGGATTTTTTTGTTTTTGGAGCACTTTTCATTCTAGCCACGTATCGCAACCCTAGCTCTTGCTCTAGATCTAGGGGAAGATGATCTGTGTCCGACATATATGCTTTCAACAGGAGAAGTTCTAAAAGCCCCTGAGCATATTCTCAACCCCATGTTCTGTACAACATCCAATTCCTTTAGCTTGGTTTTACAAGCTGAGGAATAGATCTGACAGCCATAGTCTAGCTTGGAGCGACACAGTGAGTCATATAGCCTCAAAAGGGATTTTTTATCAGCCCCCCAACTAAAACCAGAAACAACCTTTAAAATATTCAAGATTTTTTCACATTAATCTTTAGGACATTTATGTGGCTGGCCCATGTTAGTTTGTGGTCAATAATCATCCCAGAAATTTACTTCACTTTCATAAGGAATGATAGATCCTCTTAAACTAAGTGTGGAACTTCTTCCACACGCCGGCATCTGGTAAATCTTACTGCAACTGTTTTGGAAGAGGAGAATTTAAACCCATTCTCATCAGCCCACTTAGTAATTGCGTTAATAGACCTTTGCAGAAGGTTACATACTGACTATGAATCATATCCTGTGCAGTATATTGCAAGGTCATCAACAAAAAGTGAGCATTTAACAGGAGGCAAAATTTTTCAACCACTATTTATTGCCACTGAAAAGAGTGTTCACTTAAAACGCTTCCTTGGGGAACTCCTTCCTCCTGCACAAAAGGTTGGGAGAAAGAGTTCCCACTTTTACCTTAAAAAATCTGTCCGTTAAAAAGGAATATATAAATCTGATCATTCTTCCACATATGCCCATCTTGTGCAATTTTTTCATGATGCCAATTCTCCAGGCAGTGTCATATGCTTTTTCGAGGTCAAAAAATACTCCAATGGTCTGACATTGTTTGGCGAATCCTTGCTGGATTTGGTTGGTCAGCCTCAGCAATGGATCAAGGGTGGAGCGGTTTTTCCTGAAACCAAATTGAAATGATGATATTAATCCTTTAGTTTCTAAGTGCCAAACTAGTCTAGTATTTATCATTTTCTCCATCAGCTTACACACACAGCTGGTTAGAGCTATTGGGCCTATAGCTGGTGGCCTAGGGAAGCATCTTTATTAGGCTTTTTAACTGGAACAACTCTGGATATTTTCCAGTCGTTGGGTAAAACCTTCCAGTTTCCCATATTTGTTTATAATCTTCAGTAAATATTTTTTGGCATCGTCTGGGAGGTGTTTTAGCATTTCATATATGATTGTATCCTCACCTGGAGTTGTGGATTCACTAGAGGAGAGCGCCTCCCGTATTCTCTCAAGGAAAACCTGTAGTTGTATGGTTCAGATTTTCCTGAATCGAATTCCAGAATCATTTCAGAATTCCTAATTTTTTGTAATAATTCTTGGCGCTGGAAACGGTCAGAAAGTGTTTTCCTAGCTCACCTGCAACTTCAGTGGGCTCTGTGATCAGAGTGTCCTTTTGTGATTTAATGAGGGTAATGGGGACGCAACAAATTTCCCACCAGTTTCCTTATTTTGCGCCACACTACTTTCAGTGGAGTCTTTGAGTTTATTCCATTAATATAGTAGAGCCAACTTTCTCTTTTGGCTCTCTTATAAAAGTGGCGTTGCTTGCGCTAAAGCACGTTTGTAGATTAATTTAGACTGAGGAGAACCACTAGTTTTGTAACGTCGTAGCACTTCCTAGTAACTTTCCTCAGAATACCACAAGTCTTATTCCACCAGGGAACTGCAGGTCTACGAGGTTTGCCTTTTGTTTTGGGAATCGAGCCTTCAGCACTCTTCAGAGTAGATTCAATAAAAATAATCATAAGCATCTAGATGAGATTGAAATGACTCAAAACTCCCTATCTAGTATGACGCCTTTACTGAATTTATCCCAATCTGCCTCCTCTACCTTCCACTTCGGTAAAACTTCAGATGGACCATTCACAGCATATTTTAAATGGATCGGGTAATGATCGCTCCCATTTAAATTTTCGTTAACAGACCAACTAAAATCAAGGTGGATGCTTGTTGAAGAGATACTAAGGTCCAGTGCAGAGAAATGATTATCATGAATACTGTGGAAAGTCATTGACCCATTATTATACAGGATAACATCATTCCAATCAATAACGTCTTCAATTAATTTCCCTTTACTGTCTAGAAACCGACTTCCCCAAAGGGGGTTGTGGGCATTAAAATCTCCTAGAAGTAGAAAAGGAGCTGGAAGTTGGTTAATTAAGGCCTGAATATCTTCACTGATAAAAACAAGATCTGGTGGAAGGTATAAGGAGCAGACTGTTATTTGGTCAAGCATTCAAACATAAATAAAATTGCCTGTGTAGAATCTCTTATATTAAAGATAGCTGTGTCGAGACATTCTTTTATTACTCTATTATCTGGTATCATGCTTAATAAAACAACTGTTACAAAAGTAATAAGATCTTGACGATTAATACGTACAAATTTCATTATTATATATATATATATATATTATATATATATATATATATATATATATATGATATATATATATATATAGTATATATATATATGTGTGTGTGTGTGTGTTTGTTTGTTGTTAATGAAATATATACATATAATAAATGAGTGTGTTGTGCGCGCGTACATACGGAATGAGCTATAGTACTTAATAAACCCTATTATTTTAGAATATCTTTCACAGAAGAATGAACAAAACAAAACGTGAAATGGAAATACGTATGAATTTTAAGAATGCGAAACCAAATCTTTGGTCGTTTACTGGCACGCGCGCTCTTTCTCTGTTCCATACGTTTGAAGGCAACTTAAAAAATAATTATCGTAGATATGACGTCATCACTTCAGTATACGTAGTGTTGTTGATACGTATAGGAATTCATTGCCGAGTATTTGTAATCCTAGTCCCAACGCTCCAGGTTAAACGCATTCTAATTACGATATACACATGACCTGGAAATTCTCATGGATAAAATTTGGATAACATTAAATTGTACCCTGTTATGTTCTTTTAGCTGAAAACTCTGAGATTATCTCAATACGTGCTTCCTAATTAGGGTCCAGCTTTGCTAATTTTACTTCCATTGTTTCTTATTGCATGTGGGGTATGTTTTTTTTCTTTTTTCTTTTTCTGCATGTGTTCTCTCGTGAGCAACATTTCTCCTTAATGTACATTTATATTTTGAATTTTTAGTGTAGTATCCCTCCCAGAAGAGTGACCGCATGTAACATTTAACTAATTGTAAGATTTTGGGTTATATATATTATGGTTTTATCGCGCATAGGTGTGGCATTTTAACCATATTTAAAAAAGATACTGAAGATAGCAGACAAATTAAACCACGTTCGTAGACTTAAAAATTGTGTACGTACGAACCCATTTTTAATGGCCCGTGCAATGCCCCTCTAATTTCGCCTTACGATTGCTAACATTGGGCAACTTTCTCTGGCACTCTTGTGCAATCTATTGACGTAACCTTATTCAGTATACCTTTTTTATAATGTAACGTTTTAAAGTAATTTATTGATTTTATGTTTAAATTCAGTGCTCGCCAGAACTAAATAGTTAAAAATATATTTAACTCGATGCGTATTTAAGACTTATCTGGAGCACGATTACGCCATGTTATTGTTAAATGTAAACAATAACATTCGTAGTCGTGAATGGGGGAGTGGCCCCCGACGGGTGATATCCCCTGAACGTTTTTAAGGCCGTTTGAAAGTGACGTCATGCTAAATTAGTAGTGATACGTTATAGCTGCGATGGTATTTGTTAATGATCCAATTTAATTTGTACGTTTAGTAACGTAAAACAGGGGCCAGTGAAGTGGACGACACCAATGGCGCAGGTGATACCTTAGCTGGGAATGGAGAGCGGAAGTGGGATGGTCGCCTATTGGAGTCGATATTGAAGTGATATCTGGAGATCGTCATGGCCAGACTTACAATTTAGGCCTTTGAAATCTTACTCTAGGGTGGACCCAGGTCCGTTAAGTCGCTGTCATGGAGTGGACGAGCAGTGAGGGTCGACAAGGCACTGTCACAGTTTCGGGCACTGTAAGTACTTAAAGTACCTACCTAGCAGCTAGGCACCCATGGGCATTTTGCATCCTAGCTTGACGAATAACCGTAGCTTTTAAGGCAGATCTCCTAGCAATTCCTACTAGGTATCTATTAGGACCCAGTCACAGCTTCGGGTCCTGTAAGTACTTAGGGTAAACAATCACGGATGATCCATCGTCATCACGCTGGCTGGGTTTTATTCAATCGATATTTAGCCTAATTGGTGAAAGAAGAATACAATTACAACTCTAAGCATACCATTCAAAAGATTGAAGTTTCGTCAACATAATGTGATATATGAAAGCCCCATACGAACTAAAATAAGCATGTGATACTCTTCGTAAAATATGTTTTCAAGGCAGTTTTGAAATCCAATATGGCGGCAATCGTCAGGCTGGCCGGTCTAGCCACGGACAATCCACCATCTTTCCCAGCCTTCCCAGCACTCATTTGAACAATGTTAGCGTATATAGGGTAAAACACAACGGAAGGCCAAGCAGGCCACCTACAATCAACGCTTGCCACCCTCCGAAAAAGTACATTATAGGTAACGCGTCCTGACACCGCAGATGGGCATCAGTTGCGACTTGTTGTTGGTGAGAAATGGAGCTAAAGACCTCTACTCTCCTTTCGAAGTAAGTATTTTCTCCAAAGTTAGAAATTAAGGCCAAATTTTAAGATTTAAAAACAGGGTTAAGTGAAAAAGGGCGTCCACGGCAGTGGAAATCTCACCAAAACGCTTTTAGAAATTTTTACTTACAACTAAAAATGTTTTGAAGATTGATGCCATCTCGATGTTTACGGAGTCGCTTGTGTCAACAAACTTTCCATTTCCTGTGATAAATCCGCACACCACTTGTACCCACAGATGCTGGGGCACTTTTCATCACAATAATCGAAACACGGTTTCTCACCAGCAAACAAGTTAGGAGTAAACAACTGTTTTGGTAGAAGATGACGAGAAGCGTGCTCTTAGCTAATTTTTAGATAAATAGTAAAACATCAATATTTTACATATTAATGATGATTAATTTGAAAATATTCGTTATTGAAAAAGTAACTCGACTCTGACTCAAATTTAAGTAATTATTTTTCTGAATTAGAACGTTCTTTTAAGTTCTGTATTATGACGTCACGACATCTTGACTTTCGTACCTATTGTAAATAATTGCTATACTCAACTGTCTTGCAGAACAGTTTACCAGTTATTCATGCAGATTGTTATCAGCTATTCATGTAATTGTTATAATCGTAATGCGCATATATATCTTTATTATTTACTTTTTGGATATATGAAGATGTTTTACTGCCGGATTACCGCCGTAGTGTGACGCAATCGTTTTCGGTCCCTGGGCCTCTGTCTGTTTTCGCACCATAAGAAATTATGGGGCCAAATTTGCAATGACCAGAAAGTCGTTAAAAGAGGAAAGTTAGCATTGAGGGGCATATGCTTTGACTGGGAAAAATACAAATTTATTCAATAGCTAGCATGTAAAAAATACTTGGTTATAAAAACTTGATTGACAACTAAGCAGCATGTCTACTATGGGTTTCAGAGACAGTGCAAGCACGTTTTTGGGCAATACCTATTTCTGTAACGAACACTCGTAACAGAACGAGATTTTGCTATAGTGCATTACACCCAGTGCCGTAATTTATAAGGGTATCGTGAATCACTAATCGTAAAGAATAACGACACTTGTCCTTGTACCAAGAGACAAAAACTCCATTATGCAGAAATGGATATGAACACGCGTAAAAAGCCACCCCTTTCCTTCTCTGTTCCTGTGCCTTCCTTTCTCTCTCTCTCTCTCTCTCTCTGTTGCCATTCGGTTTGTGTTGACCCAAACTGGGTATAAGACTATACACAAAACGTTGAAATTGGTGAAATTAGGCTTTGTATTGGAATTATATATACATAAATATTAAAGCAATTTTATCATTATTGCATTACTATGACAACTAGAATTCATGGAAACAGTTTATTATAATGAAACGGCGTATGTGTGAAGCCTCCACTAATGTGGCAACGATGATTTTGTCATTCTTAGCATGCAAACATTAAAGCATGCAAACATTAAAGGTTACATTTATTTCTGGCATACGATTATTAAAGAAATTCAAATACTAATATAGACTGAAATCAATGAAAAGTGCTAGCAAAAACAAAAAAGCAAAAAAAAAAAAAATATGTATATAATCCATTATCCGGAGTTGTTCCTCTAATTGCACTTATCCGTAGTCGTTCCTCTATGGTTTTTGGCAGCCAGATGTACGAAAACGTTAGAAACATTTGATTGTATCTACTTTAGAAATATATGTAATTTTTCGGGGTAATTTGGTTGCAAAAAAGGGGTAATATACATGATTTAAATTAAAATTTTTAAATATCAAAGTAAATTTAAACTAAATAATGAGTAAAGTAAACAATTTAGGGAATAAAACTTTGCAGTTTCGTCGTCTGTCTTCGTCTGCTGTTCGTAACTGTGTTTGTGGCGCGCGCGCTTAGAAACCAGGAACAGCAACAGGTTTAAAGTGCAATGTGGAGTGAACTGAGACCAAAATGTGTATAATAACAATCAAATAAGCACTGTGGAGTTTCAGTTGCGATGGCAGTAAGGATAAAAACCACCGATTACAAGGTAAGAATGAATTCAGTTCAAACCATAAGCCCGGGAATAACAAGTTTCATACTTTCACTAATATAGGCAGCAAAATGTTGTTTTATTGTGCTGATTACAACTGCAATCTTGAGTAAGATCAATAAACGTTACATATATACGCTAACATTGTTCAAATGAGTGCTGGGAAGGCTGGGGAAAGATGGTGGCCATCACTGATCAGAACCTTCCATGCAAAACGTAGCCGCCATATTGGATTTCAAAACTGCCTTGATAACATATTTTTATGCATTCAACTTACCTGTCAGATTTATACTTAGCTATAGACTCCGTCATCCCCGATAGAAATTTGAATTTCGCGGCACACGCTACAGGTAGGTCAGGTGATCTACCTCCCCGCCGCTGGGTGGCGGGAATAGGAACCATTCCCGTTTTCTAAGTCAGATTTTCTTCATCGGACGGAATGTAAACATACGTTTGCAGTTCCTACTGATTTGGATTTTCGTGTTTCATCGCCATCGATCTTTTGCAGGGAAGTACTGGGTCTTTGGTTCGGCATATGTTTATTAACTGTTTTAACGAATTTGGCTTCGAAAATTTCGAAGAATACATTACGTGTAACTACCGAAGTTTTCGGTAGACACATAGTTTGCAAGAAGGGACATATTAATATTTATTCATTAATAATGTGTAATAAAAGTTTAAATTTATTGAGGCTAACTTCCTTATCGAGGAAGTCAGAAAAACATAGAACTAGTTACGCTTCCTTTAGAAGTTTTATAGCTCTTGTACTAACGAGCAGTTAGAGTATTAACAGTACTAGTAGTGTTGTATCCTCATTACTTCTTACTTTACAGAACTACAAATTCATATTGCAATTTGAAGATAAAGGAATATAGCTCCAAATGCGAGCTATTAGAAGGTAAGAAGTGAATTAGTGTTCCCCCATTGCAATGGAGGGTGTGTCTGATCGGCTTCATCTCGCTCCCAGGCCTAGACCTCTTCCAAGCTCACAGGCCCAGAGGAGAAGGAATGTCGAAAGCCTTACGGAGGTTATGGAGAATCCCCACCGATCAGGCGTCCCCTCGGCAGGTTCTGTAGAACGTCCCAGACTGCCAGGGATAGCCATTGGAAAGGCATCCTAAACAGTGTTTCCCCCTTATGGTTAAACCTCCTTACCCTCGGCGGATGAGGAGAAGGAAGATTCACCGACGAAGATTCTTATGAATATACGTACAAGATAATCTCGTTTATGCTATGAATAAAGAAAGATGAAATTGGATGGATATAGTATCATTACAAAGTAGCTTCATCTAGGCACCAGGTGCAGTCAAGTGCCAGTTTGCCTGCCTGGACGTCTTCCATGATGAAGATCAGTAACGAGTTCAGTTAACGTGGGGTCTGGTCAGTACGTGGGGTGGATAGGTGCACAGGATAGAGCGGTGACGTCATAGTCTCTCAATGATAGAAGTCCTTCGCCTTTACAGAAAGTGAGGTCTAAGGAAGAATAACCTATGAAAGGGATTAATCTCCTTCTGATCTTCTCGAATTGGAAGAAGTTTTAGAAGACAAGGCTCCAATGAGGAAATACTTTCGAATTATAAAATTCTTAAAGCACTTCTACTAAAGGAACCAGGCTCTAGGCGCCAGCCTCCAGGATTTCCAGCTTCTTTGTGTTGGAAGATGGAAATTAAACAGGGTATCCTCTTGAGATTTGTCACGGAATCAGTTTTTCCTGACGGGGGCGCGAAATGTCGCACAGGCGGCTGTCGCCCGTGTCAGGGGATGTTGGTTCTGAATCTGTGGGAAGTTTCTCGGGAAGAGAACCCAAGAACATACTTCTCGTGACAGGGACTCTAGTGGTCGCATAAGCGACTTCGTTTCTATCACAATGGTTTGATTTGGAGAGAAGTTTTTTGTAAGATCAGCCTTCACCTGCCAGGTCCTCAAGATGTCGCACAGGCGAACGTAACCCTTGTCAGGATGGAGCTGGTTCTACTTTAAACCCTTCCCCTTATGAAGAGAGGCTCTCTCCTCGGGTAACTCACTCTTCTCCCAACATTATGGGACAAGATATGGAAGATATCAGACTAGGAAGTCAATGAGGGTGCAGGTCTTTCAGCTTACAAGACCTTAGCAACCCTTTTATTGCAAGAATTCGGAGAGTCTCTTGAGTTCTGCCACCCCTCCTTCTCCTAGTTCGTTACTTTTAAGAGGATTATAAGTTAACCTCTTCTGTATATATGCAGCAAACCGGTTTTCAGAATGAGAACTTTGCAGTTGTTTGGAATTGGACAAGACTTGTATGAACTCGCATTATTTGATTAGAGGCTTTTTCAAGTAATAGAAGCATAGATTACAGCATTATGTCCATGGATAGGAAGCTTGAATGATTCTCTTCGATCCTTATTTCTCATTAGGATCTCCTTCATCTAGTACTAATTCGTTTTATTGACGAAAAGAACAAAGTTAGAAGATTTTACATTCTCTCTCGGCCTCGGCGAGGGAAGAATGTAGTAGAGAATTCACCTTAAGACTACGGTATGATCAAGTCATATACACATACCGAAGTTAACTCTATGGTTGACAACTGAATTCCTAGTATCCTTACAAAAGTTTTCCTAGTTTAATTCTGTTTACCGCAATGTAACAGAATTATAGAGGATTCTTTATGGCAGAAGTTGTTTCCCTGATCTCAGGCTTTCTGGAAGCACATGTAGAAAGCATAATCGTATTAAAGAACGAAGATTGCTCAGGATAAGTTCGATAAGTCTGTTAGGAATCATTTTCTTCGTGGCAGAAGTTGTTTCCCTGGTCTCAGGCTTTCGAGAAGCATGTGTAGAAAGCATAATCGTATTAAAGAACGAAGATTCCTCAGGATAAGTTCGATAAGTCTTTTGGGAATCATTCTCTTCGTGACAGAAATTGTTTCCCTGAATGGACTATATATTGTCCATAAAAGTTTTTCCTACTGAGAACGGAATAAACATAGAAAGGCTCAATGCGCCAGAAGAGCCAGCCTGGCGCAATGCGCCAGAAGAGCCAGCCTGGCGCAATGCGCCAGAAGCGCCACCCTGGCGCAGTGAGCCAGAAGTGCCACCCTGGCGCAATACGCCAGAAGCGCCAGCCTGGCGCAATTTGCGCTAGAAGCTCCATCCAGGATAATTTCTCGTTTTAGCGAGTTATTAACCTTAGAGTTCACTAGCCTCTTCGACAACAGGCGTAGTAACGGCAAGGTTCGTTCCTGATTTCGTTCCCCGTCTAATCGAAAATGGGTTCGATCCCAAGGAACTATGAAATTATTTATTTTAATCATTTAGGCCAATAACACAGCTCTCTCATATCACAAAGAGGATCAGGAATCTCTTTTTTTTTTCGCCCAGGTTCGCATTGACAAAAGAGAACCTATTTGGAAATCAGACACGGAACGTAACGATTCTTAAGAGATTCGCTGCAATATGTTGCACATCCGTGAGAAACTTCTCGATAGACGATAATAATTGTTAACTTATGTCTAGCATCTATTGGAGAGAGTTGTAAAAAACCTGAGAGAAGTCTTCTTCATAATCGCTTCGCAAGGTGGAAGACGACCAGGCTTCCTATAGATTACTTCATTATTCTTGACCCAAGAGATGTAGCAATTTACGCCATCTTTAGTTTAAAGAAAGGGGAATAAACTTTAGTCTTTTTCCCCTAAATATAAATTCTTGACAGATGTTAAGATAAAGGGCGTCAAAGGAAGAAAGGATGATACTTTATGTTTCATTTTTGCCTTAGATATATTGGATTCACAGAGGTTATAACGTTCTTCTCACATCAGTGTAGAGAAGAAATTTCCCAGAGAGTCTGGAGTTTCTATTAGAATCCTTTATATAGACCTGTAAAACCTCTCCACTCTGAGTCGGTCTGCGTGCAGACTGACCAGAAGTGGACAAAATAAGAGGATTTTTTTTTTTCAAGGTAAAAGGCAAGAGTCATGGTAAAGACATAGACTTGCTGCAGATCTTGCTGGTTGGAATAGGGAAGCTGTCCTCTTCCTATACCTCTGTGAACCACATACGGGGTTTTTTCTTCCCTTTCAGAGGGAAGAATCACCTTTGTATATATCTTCTATCAACAACGCAGTATAAGGTTATATTCTGTCTCTGCAAGGAGAATTAGATATAGCAGAGAATTAAGATCTTCGGGATCTTATACGATACCTTTATACGATAAGAGTAGGATATCATGCACTTAGTATGGGATTCTTTTTGTTTGGAGGCCTCAGATTCCGTGTTCTGACAAGATGGAACTGCTCCTCATAAAACGTCTTTCAGAAATTTTATGAGGGAATTCCTCGTTTCTCTCGGTCCTATACGACCAAGAAGAAAAGTGAATTTTTTGTGCATTGGAATCTCGCATCAGATTCTATGGAAACTCTGCAATGGGTTCTTGCCAGCATATGTCTGGCAAAAGAACTAAAACCCTCTGTTCCTCACTCAACGCTCCAGATAGAGTTTCGTTGTTCAGACAGGGTCCTTACGTTTTCATCTACAGAAGAAGAAATGGTTGAAACGTTTGCCTACAGAGTTTTTGGAATGCGATGAGGGCTCAAAATGCTGCCCAGTTGGTATTCAGAGGGATATATATAAAGAGCTAAGAAATCAGGGGTCCGCCCAATTTCAACTCTGAGTCTCCTTCGACTTCCAGGCTCCTTCCCTTCCTTCGGGCAAGGATAGGGAGGATTCTACAACGAGAAACCTCATCAACATGTAAGAAGAGATCTCGGTAGCAACAGAAGTAATCACGAAGGATCCTCTTCGAAGTAAGACTTATCTCTCGTACTGTTAGATTTCATATCAACTATTGTGGTTGTTTAGGACTTTCGGACAATGTAGCGCCAACTAGGCGCTAAATGCCAGAACAGGCGTAAAAAACGCCAGAGGCAGACAGTCCCAAGAATCACTGTCATTGTCTGGTGAGGAGAAAGAGCGGGCCTCCAACCTGGTTTAGATTTGCTAGAGGCGAACAAATCGGACAGACAGATGGGTTCCATGGGGACATCGACAGACATCCTCGAGACTCTAACAAGCTCGAAGCTCTAGCAAGTGGGGAGGAACCAGCCAGGCTCCAGAGGCGAGGCACCAGGCAGGCGCAAGGCTCCAGCCAAGCGTGAGGCGCCAGGCAGGCGCGAGGAGCCAGCCAGGCGCGAGGCAAGGCGCCAGCCAGGCTCTAGGATTCATCCAGAAGAGTTCCATTTCTAAGAAAGCCCTGGTCTTCTTTGAAACAATGTGATCACTAAAACACTTCATGAGTATCTTGATGATTCCTTCAAACAGCTCAGAATTAAAAGCGAATGAAGTGCGAGCTTTTATGAATTCTTGTTCTTTCCATAGCAATATGTCATTAAGTACATATTAGCTGTCATTTACGGGAGATGCAACTCTGGGTTGACCTCCCATTATACGAAGGATGTCAAGTTGACCTACGAGAGATCTGTCTCTCTGGGTTATACGTGTCTACGGATACGTTGGTGGGATAGGGAGCCGACACTGATCCTTAACTAGTGAGTTAAATCTTAATTTAACGGAATTTTTTATTATTTGGGTTGTTTGAAAGGAGTTTGAGTAAACTCTTTTTCAAATTAAGCACTAACCCTTGTGTGAGGATCAGGTGATCGGGATCGGTGTTGTGCTCCTTAATTATGCCACTAGGCATAAGTGTTTTGTCATGTAAGTGGATAGGACCCCTTTGACAAATAACCATTAGATTCTGTCGAGTAAGTGGATAAGACCCCATTGACAGATCTACAGGTCTCATCCTCGCTGAGGCTCTTGAGACGAAGCAGACTCCTAGCAATAGCTAGGGGGTCAACACTTCGTCTAATCACATAGGAACCAAGGTTTTATTTATTTATTACCGACAACGTATGTTGTTTCCTGTCTATTCAGTAAATTAGCTGTCTCTTACCCTCCGCCAAAGGTGCCAATCAGCTAAGTATATATCTGACAGGTAAGTTGAATGCATAAAAATGTTATTGTCATGATACAATAAAGTTTTATGCATACTTACCTGGTAGATATATACGATTAATGGCCCACCCAGCCTCCCCTCAGGAGACAGGTGGAAGAGAAAATCTGTCTTAGAAAACGGGAGTGGTTCCTATTCCCGCCACCCAGCGGCGGGGCGGTAGATCACCTGACCTAACTGTAGCGTGTTCCGCGAAATTCTAATTTCTATCGGGGACGACGGAGTCTATAGCTAAGTATATATCTGCCAGGTAAGTATGCATAAAACTTTATTTGTTCCGATACGTAATACAAACCCTCGGTCCTTTAACAATAGGAAGGTAACTAGCGGCAGCTGGGACGGTCGTAAGCTTCGAACAAGGGGAGAACGGTAGTTAACTGCTTGTCCGATCGTGCGCGCGCCCGCGCGCCCGAGAGGTGAAGAATCACTTTTGCTTTCGGCCGCGGGTGTGAAGGACGTGTTCGTCATCGCTCTCTGCCCGCTTCATCGTCGTATGCTTTGTTTATATTGTGTTTTCTACTAATGGTTGGTTTGACTTGAAAATGAAACTGTAAGTACACTGTTTTCATTTTCATTACTTAATTATGAATCAACATGGAGCTATCGCCGTAGAGATGGCGATTTCCGCTCTTTTCAGAATTTGAACCCTTGAATTATGTCTCGGTGCCGAGGGCGGGCGGGCGCACTCGCGCGAGTCATGTATTTTGGAAAGGGCGAAAGTGTGTAATTGAAAGATGTAAGTACTCTTTTTCATTATATTTTGCCCTGTGCGTTCGTTGCCGAGAGCTTGATTGCGCTCGGCAAGAGCCTCTTATTTTGTATGAATAGAATGCAATGAAAGTGGATTCGCAATGCAGTTTTCTTTTCATTTTCATTTATTAATTGCATCAAATTTAATTTGGATCAATTTCCGCTCTTACCCGGGAATTAATCCTTACGATTTATTGCTGTGAAAGTGAAAATAGCAAGTGCAGTATTGTTCATTTTCATATATATTTATGATAGCATCATATTATTATGGATCAAGTTTCCGCTCTTACCGGGAATTGATTTTTCCCTCTTTAAGTTCTATGAAGTGAATCGCAAGTGCAGTATTCTGTTTCATTTTCATATTACTTTTCACTGCTGTGCGGGGGTAGGGAAGCGAAGGTCTGCCAGGAAGTCGTCGGAAAGCTCTCCCCCCGCGGACTCCTTGGTATCCGATTCTTCGTCTTCTTTCCTGCCCCCCCGCTCAGCTTCCTAGTATTTTGTTTTTGGGGTCTTCCTTCCGTTCTGGGGTGGGGCATGTCTCCCCCCCCGTGCGTGAGGGAACCCCTCTTACTAATCGTTTTTGTGCTACCGCAGCTACATCCGTGGGAGACGACCTTGGACAGGTATGGACCACTGCGGCTGCAGGGCGTGCCTAGCATCCACGATCTGCTGCAAAGTCTAGCGAGGTCTGGGGCGGTGACCTTGGAGTGGTCTCCACTACAACCTTCACGGCCGCTTATGCTGCTTCCCCCCGCTGGTCTACACTCCCCATGCTGTGTCGGGTGACGCCGTCTGCCGCTTCTAGGGCCGGTCGCCGCCGTACCGAGGAGGGGTATATGCCGCCGCCGCCTGTGTTTTCTTCGTGTTGCCTGCCCCAGACTTCCGCTGTTCCAGCAGCTCGCCCCTGGACTGGCCGCCAGTACCACGCTGGCTGCCGATGATTCTACGAGGCGATGGCTGGGCCTGCCGTACTGTCGCTGATGTGGTTCCCGCTACTGGCTTGGCTGTCCTTCTGTGTTTACCGCTTGGCCGCTTGTTCCTGCCGCTCCTGAGCTGGTTGCTGTTCCTGTCGCTCCTGGTTCCTGCGCCTGTCCATGCTGGTCCTGCCCATGGTGTGTCTTCCCCAGTCCCAGGTCCTTCCGGACAGGTGCAGTCGGGCCGTGTTGCTTCGGCAATAGGCCCGACTCCGGCCTGGATGGAGGACCTGACGACTGTCCTGCGTGAGCTGACGAAGAAGAGGAAGGTGTCATCTTCGTCTTCGTCTGTTGCTGCCTCTTCCCCTTCGACTTCTAAGGCCCATAAGCCGAAGAAGAAGAAGGCTGCCTCCCCCCCCTAGGAGTCTCCTTCGGGAACTTCTAAGGGCCCGTCCCACCTCGGTGGGACGGGGGGTCCTTCTGCTGGTCCTCCTGCTCCTTCGGGAGCGGGGCCCGTCTCCCCTTCCGTATGGAAGAGATAGACGGGGACCAGAGGAGTATCGGTTAGCTCTGGTACTTCCTCGCCTGGTGCTAGCGGCGATGCCGCTACGCCAGGTTCCGGCTCGGTCTCTCGTTCGCGGGAGATCCCGAGTGTACGCTCTCCCTCGGGAGACCGTGCAGCCAAAGTTTCGGCGCCAGAGTTCGCTCGGCGCCAAGACCAAGGCACGGAGCAGAAGGCTGGCGAGAACCGCTCAGGTGACTCTCGCCAGGCCAGCGGCCGCTCTCGCAGCGACCAGCTGGTAACCGGGTTTTGTTATTCCCCCTAAGAAGACTCCTTCGGGAACTTCGAAGGGCTCGTCACATTCCGGTGTGACGGGGGGGTTCTTCTGCTGGTCCTCCTGTTCCTTCGGGAACGGGGCGGGGCCCGTATCCCCTTCTGAGAAGAAGAAGAAGACGGGGACCAAGGGTGTGCTGGCTACCGCTGGTACACCCTCGCCTGGTCTTGGCAGCTCTGCTGCTAAGCCAGGTACCGGCTCGGTTTCTCGTCCGCGAGAAGTTCCGAGTGTACGATCTCCTTCGGGTGACCGTGCAGCCAAAGTTAAGACGCCTGAGTTCGCTCAGCGTCATGACCGAGGCACGGAGCAGAAGACTGTCGAGAGAGCTCAGGGTGACTCTCGCCAGGCCAGCGGCCGCTCTCTCGCAGCGACCAGCCGGTACCTCGGGGGTGGACGTGACGGTCTCTGACCGGCCACGGTTTAAGGCTGGGAAGAGGTCCCCCAGGTCCCTCCCTCGACCGACGGTACCAGCCTCGGCTGGTCCCACCGCGGATTTGACGCTGCCGCGAGGACGCTCACCGGTCTCACGGCGAAAGCGAGCTCTGCAGGTCACCTGACCGCCGCTCCCACAGGGACCGGGCGAATACGGTGACCAGCAGCAGCTCGTCTGACGCACGGGACCGGGGTCGACGTGCTCAGTCGAGCCGCTCGCCACAGGTGAGCGGCACGGCCAGGCCTGCAGATCGATCCCCACCGCGGTTGGTGATCGGCTGCAGCCCCCCACGTACGCTGGTCCTGCCAGCGAGCGTGGGGGGGGGAGCGTCAGGTCTGTCTCTCCACTACCTTCAACTTCCTCGGGCTACACCGGAAGAGCGAGGTAGCTAGGAGTGATCGTGAGAGGTGCGCCGCTCACGATCCGTCACGACGCCGCACGTGCCACGTATGGTCTTAGGACCAAACCAGGACGTACGCGCAAGTGATTGGAGGCGACCGTCAGGGGGGAGAGGGGGTTAGTGGGGGGTCGTCAGTTCTGTCTCTCCGATACCTTCAACTTCCTCGGCATACGCCAGGAAGAGCGAGGTATATAGGAGTGATCGTGAGAGATGCGCCGCTCACGATCCCGTCACGACGCCGCACGTGCCAGGTTGGTCTTAGGACCAACCAGGACGTACGCGCAAGTGATTGGAGGCAACCGTCAGGGATCTGTTGCTGGTCCGTCTTCTGAAGGAGGAGGGTCCTGGGAGCTGCTCTTGTTGGAGGGACTGGACGGTCCTACTCCTCAAGACGCTGTAACTTCCGAGATTCAGAGTAACTTTACCCAGGTTATTGCACTGATTCGTCAGCACAACGACCGGGGGGAAGGATCGCCGCTCCCACCAGCAGAGCCCATGTCTCTGCTCGAGTCGTTTTGGGGCCCGAGAGGGAACCCAAACCGACGGTGGGTATGCCGCGATCGGAGCTTTGCCGATTCTGTCTTGAACCAGAGTCTCTCTTCTCCGGACAAGAAGGCTCTCTCAGTTCTGGCCGGTCGATCAAGCTACTTCCACCTCCTCTACTGCGACAGCGGCGTTTCTACGTGTCTTCGGACACCGTATTTAAATACTCCTTCGGTCCTCCTGAGAGGTTTCGACCTCGACGAGGAATGGAATGAGTCGGAGGACGGTATCGGCTCTCTCCTGTCAGGTGTCGATCAGCCCCACCCAGACGACGTTCACAGTGGCGGCAGACCCTTACCTACAGTGAAGGTTCGTCAACCCTCCTCGGGGAAAACGTTTTCTCCTGACGATACGTTTTCCCAGACTCTGAGAGGCCATCGCCGCAAGGCGATGGCTGCTCCTACTCTTCTCCAACTGCTAGTTCCACTGGGAAGGCGAGCGAGTATCCAATTCCTCCCCCATTCCCTCTCTCCTTACGGCTACGAGGGAAAGGGGAAGGATCCTACAGAGATTTCTCTGTAGGATCCCACGTTGGGGACTGCGCTACCGGGGGGACCTTCGGTTCCTACCTGACGTAAGGCCCGGTCGTTGAGGAGGGATCCTGCCCCATTCTCGATTTCTACGGGAATCGAGAGGACCACCAGCCGATATCGTTTGACGAATTCGGTGGGGGTTTCGCAGACTGCTTAGAATTCTACGGAATTTCTAGCGCATTCAGAGTGTTAGAGTTTCTTACGATCTCCAAACACTTAGGCGAGACCACGGTCCAAAGTGAGCGAGACGAGAATCCCCGATATGTTACACGATAATCGGGAACCTCGAGCCTATGCCCTCCGAATTTCCTGGAATTTCTAGCATTAGGAAGAAGACTGCTGCTGAAAGAAGACTATCTCACAGTAGGCGACCAACCTGGAATAGAGAAGAACGGACGGGAATATCCAGTTTGGCTGGAACTATCGTCTTAGTATTCTGTTCGCCATTGAAGCTTTCCTTCGAGGAAGACTTCTCCTTCACTCTCTTTAATAGAGAACGAAGGTGGTCGATCTCCAATCCTTATTTTGTTTTCTTGAAGGAAAGAATTTAGGATGGAGATCGTTGTTCAGAATCCTACAAATATACTACGTATATTAACCTCGCGACATGATTCTGCTAAGCAGTTGAATGGTCCGAGGGGTAGGCGCATATCCTGGTTATTCTACGGATTGCGACTTAGACGAAAAGTATTCTAATTGAACTGCAACCCGGGTTGCCTGCAACCTCCAGGAGTTTCCAGTTTCAATTTTATATACTTATGGTGTTGTCACAACAACACCATTTAAGCTTTTATATTTACCGAAATTCGTTTCGCTTAAATATAATTGCTCGAGCATATCTTTTTATGCTCGGTGGTTCTAGCCGAACGCATTCCTTCGTGGAAAGGATTACTTGGCAACTCAGGATGACGAGTCAGCGACAGCTACTGCGTATTGAATTGCCCGAGGCATTTCAGTATCAGCTGCCGCTTTGAGATAGACGGTTGTTTATGTCTTTCTCACCTGCTTTGATTGAATAACAACCGTATCTCTGCCCAACAATCACGGACTTAAGTCTCTGATTAACGGGGATTCTCGCATACATGAATGACCATCTACTGCTGAGAGACGCTAGTATTCATCGTCTTCGGTATTGCGAGAATTTTAAACAGAGATATCTATTCGACTCTCATCTTTCTGTTTACCGCACGGTAAATGAATTCTGTAATAGTCTCTTGCTGCATCGTTATCCCGATAATGCGAATGATTTTAGCGGAATCTGAGTTTGTCCTCAAAATATCTTTTATTCGGAGGTGTACAATGTTCATTGTTCACCCCGGATTAGCAGATGTATTGAAAGACATCGCCTACTCCCACACCTGCCAGCTCTACTTCCAAACGTTCAGCCCATGAGAAGCAGTTCTTCAAGCGGCTCTCCCCTGTGTTTCATTACTGAAGAACGCCCCGCTTTCATTGCACAACGGACAGCAATGAAATGGCGGTTAGCGTTTTCAGTCATTTGTAAGCACAGGTTTAGAATCTTGAGATTCCTTCTCTCGATTCAGCTGGAAGACGTAGGTTGCATTCATTGCCTACCTTCGTCTTCAACGTCACATAGTGTTGTTTCTCCTTAAGCTGAGATTCAACGTCTATGAGATTTTCTTGCCATCAGGGACCTCGGTCTTTGAAGGCAATTGACTTTCGCCTTTTGAGCTTATGCATTAAGAGAATCATCGCCGCGCCGTCCGGCATCGGTGACTAACAAATATTTTATTTGTTTGGTCTCTCAGCATAACTCTTAAAGGGCGAAGGTCACGTACTTACCCTGGATGCTTGGACAACTTGCCTCTACTGATTCCGAACCAGTCAGTCGCAGCTGTCAGAGCGCCCGAGTCAGTTACGAACTATGCTGTGGACTTAGTTCGGTTGTTCCAGAGCAATCATTACTTCGTCTTAATAGCTTGTCAGTATGAGTTACTGTACATAACCAAAGTCGAGAAGAGGGATAGGTCATACGACTATTCCCTTCTTTTCGTCTTAGGTAACTGCATGACTTCTCTTGAGAAGTCAAGCACAAAGGGATGGGGATTTGTGACGCTCGATTTCGTACCGATCTTCGTAGCGAAGACTAGAACCCTTCGGTAACTGACGATTGGTTCGAGTCCTTCACAATACCCTCCCTAATGGACGTCACCGCCTCCGATACGAAGGCTATGCTGCTTTGTCCTGTGAAGGTGCGACGGAGCTATCTGAAGAAACTCGACACCCAGGATGAGTGCGGACGCCTCTTCATCATTCTCTCGCGTTCCGCAAGAACTTCTCCGTGGCGCAGGTAATGAAGGCAGGCGCCTGGTCCAACCGGACCGATGCATGCACCTCCTTCTACCTTCAGGATATTGCCCACAGTTCCTTGGATCTTTTTCCTTGGGAACCGTGGTGGTTGCTCAACACGTTGTGTAGTTAACCCAGACCCTCGCAGGCTGAACAGCATCGAGTCCTGGTGTGACCGTAAGAATGGATGAGGAATGAGAGTGTGACTGGCTCCTCTTCCCATCTTTTTCTTCCCTCTACCTTTGGGTAGAGGGACACGGTCGTCACCCTGCTGGGTAAGGACGAGATGCAGGTGAGCTACTCAATAGAGCACCATCCTATCCCTTTCAGTAGGGATAGGAGTAAATATCCACCACTTCCTCCAACAAGGGGGAGGAAGTGGATGCCAAATTGAGACAAACCCATCATTTTATGATTGTCCTCTTGCAAACAGGAACAAGTTCTTGCTTGCTGGTACGAAGAGATACGCTTGCCTCTCTCTTAGTACTTGGCCCAGAGGTCTGACCATTGATCCTGCGGTGCACACCCCGATCAATCGGACAGAGGTTTGGATCCCTCTCTTGCTCTTACGACCAGGGAGGCACTCCAGGTTGGGACGAACACCAGTCTGTTCACCAAAAAGACTCAGATTCCTCCCACCAAGAAGTGAGTCTTCCTATTGTTAAAGGACCGAGGGTTTGTATTACGTATCGGAACAAATGACAATTTGTCGAAAATTGCATTTTCCTAACTATACAAACCTGAGGTCCTTTACATATAGTCCCACCTCATGCCACCCCTCACTCTGCAACTTTTTGCATGGGCCTAAAGCAAAAGTGATTCTTCACCTCTCGGGCGCGCGGGCGCGCGCACGATCGGACAAGCAGTTAACTACCGTTCTCCTTGTTCGAAGCTTACGACCGTCCCAGCTGCCGCTAGTTACCTTCCTATTGTTAAAGGACCTCAGGTTTGTATAGTTAGGAAAAATGCAATTTTCGACAAATTGTCATTGTATCATGACAATAACATTTTACGAAGAGCTCACATGCTTATTTTAGTTCGTATGGGGCTTTCATATATCACATTATGTTGATGAAACTTCAGTCTTTTAAATGGTATGCTTAGAGTTGCAATTGTATTCTTGTTTCACCAATTAAATATCGAGTGAATAAGACCCGTCCACCGTGATGAGGGTTGGCCTTCCGTGATGTTTTACCCTATGTAATGTTTATTGATCTTACTCAAGATTGCAGTTGTAATCAGCACAATAAAACAACATTTTGTTGCCTATATTAGTGAAAGTATGAAACTTGTTATTCCCGGGGTCATGGTTTGAACTGAATTCATTTTTACCTTGTAATCGGTGGTTTTATCCTTACTGCCATTACAACTGAAACTCCACAGTGCTTATTTGATTGTAAGTATACACATTTTGATCTTAATTCACTCCACATTGCACTTGAACCACGTTTTTGTTCCTGGTTCCTAAGTACTCACTCTGCAAACACAGTTACGAGCAGCAGACGACAACACTGATTATGGGGGCAAAGTTTCATTCCCTTAATTGTTTATTTTACTCATTATTTAGTTTAACTTTACTTCAAAATGTTTATTTAATTCATGTCTATTATCCCTTTTTTGCAACCAAACTAATCCCAAAAAATTACAAATATTTCGGATGTATACTTACGAGCAGACGACGCGAGGAAAAATGACTCATCGTTGCCAATCTAGTGGAGCGTCACACTACGCCAATGCATTTACAAACTGTTTCCATGAATTCTAGTTGTCATACTAATGCAGTAATGATAAAATTGCTGTAATATGTATAAATACTACAAATAGATACGCTAATTTCACTTATTTCCCCGGTTTTGTGTAAATCTCATACTCAGTTTGGAGGGTAAACACATACCAATTGACAACACTGATAAACAATTGAAAAGTGCAAAACGCTGCAGAGAATGCCGTAGTCCCCTTCGATAAGTGCTGGTTAGAGGTCGGGGTTTGAATTGTTGTGATGAAAGTGCCCCAGCGTCTCTGGGTACAAGTGGTGTGCGGATTTAGCACAGGAAATTGGAATTTCATACAATCAACTTACCTGTCAGATATATACTTAGCTAAGACTCCGTCGTCCCCGACAGAAATTCAAATTTCGCGCCACTTGCTACAGGTAGGTCAGGTGATCTACCGGCCTGCCCTGGGCGGCAGGACTAGGAACCATTCCCGTTTTCTATCATATTTTCTTTGTCGCCGGTGGTATCAACATTGTTGTTATTACCTCCTGACTTAGATTCTTATTTCAACCTTTTGATCATCGTTTCTCGGCTTTTTGGTGACGTATCTGGATCGTGGTTTTTGGCATTCACTACTGTGGACTGAATTTGGACTTGCTTTTTGATTTTTCTCAGTACGTAACTATGTCTGACTCAAATGTGAGTGTGAGAATGTGTGTGAATGTAGACTGCAGGGTGAGGATACCGAAGGCTTCGGTTGATCCTCACACTGTATGTCGTAAATGTAGGGGGTTTGAATGTTCTTCTACTAATACCTGTCATGAATGTGAGGGATTAAATGCAGAAGAATGGAAGACTCTAACTTCTTATTTGAAGAAGTTAGAGAGGGATAGGGTTAGACATTTGAAGAGTGTGAGTACAAGGCCTATTGAGCCTTTTATTGACCCTATATCTAACCTTGATGATTTTGATTCTCCCTCTATGTCGACTTCACAAGCTTTACTTTCAGAATTGGCCTCTGAAATCGCCGATCTGAAGGCTACTATCCATAAGATGAAATCCAAAATGGCGGTCTTACAAGGTAAGGATAGTGAAAGTGAAATGTTCAGTGAAGTGAGTGCTCCCAGTGTTGTGGAGGGGGCGTTTGATCGTCCTTGCAACGCTCCCAGGCCTAGACCTCTTCCAAGCTCCCATGCCCGGAGGAGAAGGAAAGTCGAAAGCCTTAAGGAGGTCGTGGGGAATCCCCAACGGTCAGACGTCCCTTCAGCAGGCTCTGTTTCGATTCAGGCTGCTCAGGGCCGCTATAGAAAAAGCGTCCTGCGAGAGTGTTTCTCTTCTTCTCCCTCTCCTTCACCTAAACGAGGGTGGAAGGATTCCGACCTTTCTAGGCCACTGAAAAGGCATTTGAGAGAACCTGAATTGGATTCAAGCCCGGAGCGCTTCTCAGATGAAGCTCCCTCTTCTATCAAAAAGGCGAAGGTGGCGTCAACGTCTCCCTACATGGACGTAGCGGACCGCTTGCCTTCTACTTCTCCCCCGATTGAAGATGACGAGGGAGAAGCTTCAAGGAAAATTCTCCTTGCTGTACAAGAACAGCTAGCCTCATTGGTGGGAGTTTTAGCGAGAGATCCTCCTCGTAAGAAGGACGTTTCGCTTCCAATCAAAAAGTCTTGTCCTCTCTCTCCTGCCAAACGCGAGGCGTCTTGCAGACATGAAGCTTCGTCTTCCAAACATGCTGAAGAGGTTTCGGTTTCTAGAACGAGATCGAGAGAACCTTATGTCAGAGACGTGACGCCAGATAGACGTGAGGCGTCATACAGAGCGTCATATAAGCGCGAGGTGCCAGCCAAGGTTTTGGCGCCAGCCAGGACGCAGTTGAGAGCGAGACGTCTTCCAGGCGCGAGGCGTCATCCAGACGTCAGCAGTCAGCCAAGCGCGAGGCGTCAGCCAGGACGCTCGGCGGACGAGAAGCGTCATCCAAGCGCGAGGCGTCATCCTTTTATGGGGAGAAGCCTAGGCTTTTGGCGCCAACCAAGAAGGAAGCTTCTCTTAAAGCTCAGACTTTGAAAAGGAAGGATTATCATTCCCTTAGTCCCTCTCCTATCAGGAGTTTGTCTCCCCCAGAGGAAAGACGTCCTGATTTGTCTACGGAGGCTCCTCTAGACCCCGAGTTGGAGGAAAACTCGGAAGACGAGTATCATGGAAGAGAAGGACTATCTAACTACAAAGTATTGACAGCCCTGCTTCTTGAAGAATATGGAGACGATTTAACCCCTGCCGCTCCTCCTTCTCCGCGCTCTCTGTTCTCGAGCGCAAAGGCAAAGAAGTCTTCATCTTTTCTAAGAATGAAGCCCGCCATTTTTCTAGAAGAGGGCTCTTCAGTCTTTGAATTCGTGGATGGATTCGAAGAAGGAGTTAGTCAGAACGGTCTTCTGCATGCCCCCAGCGAGACTCACTGGTAAACGGGGCATTTGGTATCAGACGGGAGAGAATATGGGCATTTCTCTTCCGTCTTCAGCAGAAGCGGACTTTTCAACTTTAGTCGATGCGTCACGAAGGCAAGATTGAACTCTGCCTGTGTGACTTGGGGCATTTCAGAACTGGATCATCTCCTCAAGGGACTCTTCCATGTATTAGAGGTTTTCAACTTCTTAGATTGGTCCCTTGGGGTGATGTCCAAGAAGGCCCATGATTCAGAAGGACTCGACCCAGAAGTTCTCCTGTGTATTCTGTCATGCATTGACAAAGCGGTACAGGATGGCTCGTTTGAGATCTCCTCTTTATTTGGAGCGGGACTTCTTAAGAAGAGGACAGTCTTCAGTGCTTTTTTGACTAAAGCAGTCTCCCACTCTCAAAGGGCAGCACTATTGTACTCTCCATTATCGGAATTTTTGTTTCCTTCTCAGTTGGTGAAAGACATTTCTCGTTCATTAATTGAGAAGGCGACTCAAGACCTTCTTACCCAGTCAGCAAGGAAGAAGAAACCTGCGACTGCGGTGGAAAAGAAAGGACCGAGTACGTCGGTTCAGCCCTTTCGAGGTGGCCCTACCTCCAGAGCACCCTCAAGAAGGAAGGCTCCTGAGAAGAGAGGTAGGTCTGCCTTCCGTCCCTTTAAGAAGGGAAAGTGATGCTTCTCTCCTCCAAACACCAGTAGTTGCCAGGCTCCTGGGAGTTTGTGGAGTCCTGGGACGTATCAACACAGACGCTTCATCAATGTCTGTGATAAGGAAAGGATATCTTATCCCTTTCCTGGACAGTCCTCCCCTGACTTCAACTCCGCAGGAACTGTCAGCCAAGTACAAGGATCCTGTGCTGAGGGATACTCTTCGACTGATGGTGGATCAGATGTGGGACAAGAGAGCGATAGAACTAGTACTGGATCAAAACTCCCCGGGGTTTTACAATCGCCTTTTTCTGGTTGCGAAGGCCTCGGGAGGCTGGAGACCGGTACTAGACGTCAGCGCTCTGAACAAATTTGTTGCGAAGGCCTCGGGAGGCTGGAGACCGGTACTAGACGTCAGCGCTCTGAACAAATTTGTTCAGAATGAGAAGTTCTCTATGGAGACTTCGGCCTCAGTCCTTGCGGCTATGCGACAAGGAGATTGGATGGTGTCTCTGGATCTCCAGGACGCCTATTTTCACGTCCCGATCCACCCTTCATCGAAGAAGTACCACCGTTTCATGACGGGGGGAAGGATCTTTCAGTTCAGAGCCTTGTGTTTCGGCCTTTCCACAGCTCCTCAGGTCTTCACAAGCCTGATGAAGAATGTGGCGAGTTTTCTTCACCTCAAAGGTGTAAATATCTCTCTGTATCTGGACGACTGGCTCATCAGGGCCAGATCAGAGAGACAGTGTTTGGAGGACCTTACGTTGACACTAAACCTGATCAGATCGTTGGGATTACTCGTAAACCTCGAGAAGTCACAGCTGACCCCCAGACAGAACTTAGTCTATCTGGGGATTCAGATGGATTCTCGGGGTTTTCGAGTATTTCCTTCGCAAGAGAGAATCGCAAAAGGCTTGCAGAAAGTCTCTCTCTTCTTAGGGAAGGAACAGACTTCGGCGAGGGAATGGCTGAGCCTTCTAGGGACCCTTTCCTCGCTCGAACCAGTTCTTCCCACTAGGACTTCATATACGTCCACTTCAATTCTTCCTCAAGAGGTCTTGGAGTTGGAAGACCAGACATCTTTCAGACGCCTTTCCCATTCCAGTGGAGATGAGACCGCACTTGGAATGGTGGTTGCCCCCTCTGAAGGAGAACAAAGGAATCTCCCTGAGAATCCAGCACAGGTGTCTTGGCACATAAACTGCAAAGAGCTCTTCGCCGTACACCTGGCTCTGAAGAGTCTAGAACCTCTTGTTTCAAACAAAGTAGTTCAAGTAAATGTGGACAGCACCACAGCACTTGCCTACATTCGGAAACAAGGAGGGACTCACTCCTTGTTCCTCTACGAACTTGCAAGAGATCTTCTGCTTTGGACGTCCCAGAGGAACATCTCCCTGCTTACAAGGTTCGTTCAGGGAGAAAGGAATGTGAGGGCGGAGAGGCTCAGCAGGAGGAACCAGGTCCTTCACACAGAGTGGACCCTACACAAAGATGTGTGTCAAGATCTCTGGTCTCTTTGGGGGACTCCTCATGTGGATCTCTTCGCCACGTTCCTCTCCAAAAGGCTGGGAGTCTTTTGCTCGGTCGTGGAAGACCCCAGAGCTCTGATAGTCGACGCCTTTCTACTAGACTGGTCTCACGTAGACGTCTACGCTTTTCCTTCTTTCAAAATCCTGGGATTAGTTCTGAAAAAATTTGTGGCTTCAAAGGGGACGAGGATGACATTGATAGCCCCCTTTTGGCCGGCACAAGACTGGTTCACGGGTGGAGGTGGTGGAGTGGATGGTAGATTTTCCCAGATCCCTCCAAGAAGGATGGATCTTCTCAAACAACCACACTTCCAGAGGTATCATCAAAACCTCCCCGCTCTCGCTCTGACTGCCTTTCGACTATCGAAAGACTCGTCAGAGTGAGAGGGTTTTCTCGTAAAGTTGCAAGCGCGATCGCGAGAGCCCGCAGAACCTCCACTAGACAAGTATATCAGTCCAAGTGGGAGGTTTTTAGAAGGTGGTGCAAATCTAAGAAGTTGTCCTCCTCCACTAGCTCTGTAGCGGAAATTGCGGATTTCCTACTATTCCTGAGAGAAGAATCTCATCTATCTGTATCCACAATAAAGGGATACAGAAGTATGCTTTCGGCAGTCTTCAGGAATAGAGGATTAGATCTGGCAGATAACAAGGATCTCCACGATCTCATAAGATCCTTTGAGACTACGAAGTCTAAGGAACCGGTTCCTCCTAACTGGAACCTAGATGTAGTACTCAAATTCCTGTCATCCGAAAGGTTCGAACCTCCTCATCTGGCGTCGTTTCGAGACATCACTAGGAAATGCTTATTCCTATTATCTTTAGCTACGGCAAAGAGAATTAGTGAATTACATGCTCTGGAGGATAGAGTAGGATTCAAGGGAGACTCAGCTATTTGCTCGTTTAAAACCCTGTTTTTAGCTAAAAACGAGAATCCCACGAATCCCTGGCCTAAGTCCTTCGAGGTTAAAGGCTTATCGAGTCTCGTAGGCAGAGAAGCAGAAAGGTCTCTATGTCCTGTAAGAGCTCTAAAGTTCTACCTTCAGAGAAAACACCAGATGGGGGGCTCTAGACAAGGTCTTTGGTGCGCGGTAAAAGACCCCACAAGACTGATGTCCAAGAATGCTCTTGCATTCTTTGTGAGAAACGTCATTACAGACGCGCATAAGATCTGTCCTGACGAAGAGTTTTGACTGTTGAGAGTGAAAGCTAATGAAGTGAGAGCAGTAGCGATGTCTCTCTCGTTTCAAAAGAATATGTCATTTAAAAACATCATAGATACGACATTTTGGAGATGCAACTCAGTTTTTGCATCTCATTACTTGAGAGACGTTCGTGTGACCTATGAGAAATGTTTTTCTCTGGGTCCTTTCGTGTCGGCGGATACGATCCTGGGTATGGGAGCCAACACCAATCCTTAAGTATATACTTACCTTTTTTTTAGATATGTTCTAGAGTCTCTTCTAACAAAAAGGACTTGGTGCCGCACGGGCGGCCAGTCACTGTTGTTCAGTAAGAAACTCTTGTGATATCTTATTAGATGAGTATAAATTTTTATTTTTAAATTTATGTATGTGTGCGTATTGTGGCTTTTGAGTTTATGGTTGTTGTGAAGAGTTCGGGGTGGGGGATAACTCGGAACAATCTTTATTTCTAACATGTGGTTAGGATCAGGTGGTTGGGATTGGTTGTATGCTCCTTCATAAGGTGTATTGTCATATAAGTGGATCAGCACCCATTGACAAAGTCCTTTCAGGCTCTGCCGAGTAAGCGGATAAGACCCCATCGGCAGACCCACAAGAACTCTTGGCCATAGATCATATATCTCGCTAAAGTTTCTTGAGGTGATGCAGACTACTGGGCAAACACCCACGAAGTCTACCACCTATCAGGTAGGAACCAAGGTTTTATTTATACCTACAACATATGTTGTTTACCTGTCTATTCCAGAAGTAGCTGTCTCTTACCCTCCACCAAAGGGTGCCAATCAGCTAAGTATATATCTGACAGGTAAGTTGATTGTATGAAAATGATATTGTTATGATACAATAAAGTTTCATGCATACTTACCTGGCAGATATATACGATTATGGCCCACTCAGCCTCCCCGCAGGAGACAGGTGGAAGAGAGAAAATATGATAGAAAACGGGAATGGTTCCTAGTCCTGCCACCCAGGGCAGGCCGGTAGATCACCTGACCTACCTGTAGCGAGTGGCACGAAATTTGAATTTCTGTCGGGGACGACGTAGTCTTAGCTAAGTATATATCTGCCAGGTAAGTATGTATGAAACTTTATTGTATCATAACAATATCATGTTTATTGACACAAGCGACTCCGCAAACATCGAGATGGCGTCAATCTTCTAAATATTTTGAGTTGTAAGTAAAAATTTCGAAAGCATTTTGGTTAAATTTGCACTGCGTTGGCCACCCTTTTCACTACCCTCTGTTTAAAGCTTTAAATTTGGCCTTAATTTCTAACTTTTGAGAAAATACTTACTTTGAAGTATGTAGAGGTCTTTAGCTCCGTCTCTCACCAACAACAAGTCGCGACTGATGCCCATCTCCGGTGTCAGGACGCGTTATAAGTATTTTTTCGGAGGGTGGCCTGCCGTGACCGTCGGTGTGTTGGCCAGTCCATGTGGTTGTTTACCCTAGCTAAGCACCTACCTAGCAGCTAGGGTAAACAATCTTGGACGATCCATCGTCATCACGCTGTCCGGGTTTTGTTCACTCGATATTTAATTGGTGAAATAAGAATACAATTACAACTATAAGCATACCATTTGTTATGAACCACTGTTGGGTTCATCAGGTTCTTAAAAATTTTTTAAAAAATATAATTAAAATTTATCAGGACTGAAGATCTGGCAGCAATTGAGACTGTCAAAGGAGGATGAAACCAAGCAATACGAAACAGAAACCTTAAGACAAATTTATTATATATAAAATGTACAATTGTCTGAATTCAATATTTACATAAAGGCATCAGTGGCAAAGCAAACACTTTCAAGCAAAAATAACCACATTTAATCTGAAAGTTAGATAAGGCAAATATCAAAAAGGCAAATATCGAACAATCAGTATAACAATCTTTAACAAACAATGAATGAGGCTGTACATCAAAGAACCAAAAATAAACATTCCATGCAAGCAGGGGGAAAAATAATTAATTTACATAAAGGATCTGTAAAATGCCATTACAATTAATACAGTAACTTTAATATGAGCAGTTAGCAAATAGTTAACAAGACAACATAAGGTTACAACTATAGAAACAAATTAATAATGGACCATAAAAATATCACAAGCAGGGTTAACAAATAATGCCACAAAAACAGTATAAATTTCCTGATTACTTTAAACATTAACATTGAAACCCAGGAGAAACCTTAAGGCACAAAAGCCTTCTACAGTAAACGCTGCAGGACACTGCACACCCAGGAAACCGTGGCAACTTACAGAGATAACACACGAGGACCCGCTAAGAATGCCTCCTGAAAAATTTATTAAGCCGAAGCTGTAAACCCAACACGACGAAGCTGCCCTTCAGGAGAACACAGACGAAGCTGCACACACAATGCAGACGAAACTGCCCTTCAGGAGAACACAGACGAAGCTGCAACTCTGAAGCCGTGGTCCTCAACATAACGCAGACGAAGCTGCTAACCAAGACAAAACTGGCTCTGCTGAACATCTTGATGCTCGTCCTTAACCCTGCAGGTCCCGAGTCGTAACCAAATAGCTATTAAGGACTCCAACTGTGACTGCATGGAACCCCCATGCTGCTTATAACCTGCTCAGGTCTCTGTACCTTACTGACTGAAGCAGTCAGACACGGGCTGTCGGACGTTACCTTGCCTCCACCTCTTCTACCAATAAACAAGAGGTGAAACGACTCGCACTGGGAAACAACCTTTTCAATTGTCCGAGACGACAAAACAAAAGAGGTGCTTAATACCCTTACACTTCATCACCCTAAAGAAAAAAAAAATAATATTTTTTTTTATACTATATTTACTCTCAACTCCGATGTCGCCGCAATACTGTCAAATCATACAGAACTGAACCTGGCACAAGGTCGCCAAAAGTTATGAACCACTGTTGGGTTCATCAGGTTCTTAAAAAAAATAAATAAATAAAATAAAACTAAAATTTATCAGGAATGAAGTTCTGGCAGCAATTGAGACTGTCAAAGGAGGATGAAACCAAGCAATACGAAACAGAAACCTTAAGACAAATTTATTATATATAAAATGTACAATTGCATAAATAACCACAAATTTAATCTGAAAGTTATCAGATAAGGCAAATATCAAAAATGCAAATTTGTTCCAATACGTAACACAAACTATTGGTCCTTTTACAATAGAAAGGTAACTAGCGGCAGCTGGAACAGTCGTAAGCTTCGAACAAGGGAGTTCGGTAGTTAACTGCTTGTCCGACAGTGCGCGCGCAGCACGACTGGGAGGTGAAGAACCACTTTTGCTTTCAGCCGTGTGTGTGGAGGACGTGTTCGTCATCGCTCTCTGCCCGCTTCATCGTCGTATGCTTTGGTTTTGTTGTGAATATTCTTCAACTTGGTTTGTCAGTGTTTGAAAGTGAAATTGTAAGTACGTACTGTCTTTTTCATTTTTTTGATTTACATTGATTAATGGATCATCGGACAATGGAACTATCCCCGCGTCCCCCCATCAACCGTAGAGTGTGCCCGGGGGTGGAAGGCCACAAGTGCGGGGTTTTTCGCCCCTTTCCGGAAATTGATCTGCATGTCCTTTGCGCTCGGTGCCGAGGGCGTGAATGCTCTCGGGCCGAGCCGTGCAATGTCTGTGTTAATTGGTCGGAGGTGCAGTGGGTGCTGTATGAGGGTAGGAAGAAGCGTAGACCTGCCAAGGAGTCGTTGGAAAGCTCTCCAGCGACTCCTTTGGTTACGGACACTTTGTCTTCTTTCCTGCTCCCGGCTCAGCTCCCGCGTATGGCACCTTCCCCTTCAGGGGGCGGTTTCGAGGTCCTTCTCTTCGCCCGATCCGTCAAGCGTAGAGGGGGGCGATCGTTACCCCGATATGCCATTGAATTCGGGGTCTTCCGTTCGCTCGGGGTGGGGTTCCCCCTCCTAATCTGACTCTGACTGTTGCTTCCTCAGGTGCTTCTGCTGCGGGGGACGACCTTGGCCAGGTGTGGGTGTCGCTGGGACTTCAGGGCACGCCGAGCGTCCAGGGGCTGCTCCAGCATTTGGCGGGGGCTGTGCCGGTTACCCAGGGAGCGGTGACCACCACTACCACCACGATCTCGACTCCAGGGTATGCCGCCCCTCCTCACCTGGTTTACACCCCTCATGTGATGTCTGTGACGCCTACGGCCGCCATGCAGGGCCCAATCGCTGCCGTGCCGAGGAGGGGTGTGCCTCCACCTCCCGGATTCTTCGTGCTGCCAGCCCCAGACTTTCGATGCCCGAAGAGCTCGCCCCTCGACCTGCTGCCGGTACCCAGGATGTCGCTGGCTGCTGCCCCATCTCCTGGAGTACCTGCCCTGTCTGCCGTACCTGCCATACCTGCCGCTCCTGCTGTTCCTGCTGTTCCCGCACCTGCCGACGTCGTTCCAGCCTGTGGTGTTGCTGCCCCAGACGCTGGTCCTTCCGGACAGGTGCAGCCGGGCCCTGTTGCTTCGTCAACAGCAGCCATGGCTCCATCCTGGATGGAGGACTTGACGTCTGTCCTGAGGGAGCTGACGAAGAAGAAGAAGAAGAGGAAGGTGTCGTCGTCTTCTTCGTTGCCTGCCGCTGCCTCTTCCCCTTCGACTTCCAAGGCTTCCAAGCCAAGGAAGAAGAAGGCTGCCTCTTCCCCTCCTAAGAAGGCTCCTTCAGGAACTTCTAAGGGCCCGTCTCACTCTGGTGGGATGGGGGGGTCCTTCCGCTGGTCCTCCTGCTCCTTCGGGAGCAGGGCCCGTCTCTCCTTCCGCAAGGAAGAAGAAGACAGGGACCAGAGGGGTACCAGCTAACACCGGTACTTCCTCGCCTGATGCTAGTGGCGCTGCCGCTACACCAGGTTCCGGCTCGGCCTCTCGTTTGCGAGAGGTACCGAGTGTACGGTCGCCACGGGCAGCTGTGCAGCCAAGGCCCAGACGCCCGAGTTCGCACGGCACCAGGACCAAGGGACGGAGAGGAAGGCTGGCAAGAGCCGCTCAGGTGACTCTCGCCAGCCCAGCGGCCGCTCTCGCAGCGACCAGCTGGTTACCAGGGTTGACGTGACGGTCCCAGACCGGCCACGGGCTGAGGCTGGTAAGAGGTCCCCTCGATCGCAGGAACCAGCCCCGGCTGGTCCCAGTGGTTCGACGCGCCGTGAGAACACGCACCAGTCCCACCGCGACAGTGGTCTCTGCAGGTCCCCTGACCACAGCTCCCACTGGGACCGGACAGATAGGAGTACCAGCAGCAGCTCCTCTGACGCACGGAACCGGGGCCGCTGTTCTCGGTCCAGCCGCTCGCCCCAGGGGAGCGGCGCGACTAGGCCTGCAGCTCGATCGCCACTGCACTGCGGGGTTGGCGATCGCCTGCAGCCCCCCAAGCACACCGGTTCTGCCGGTGAGCGAGGGGGGAGCGTCAGGTCTGCCTCTCCTGTACCTTCAACTTCCTCGGGTTACACCGGGAAGGGCGAGGCTACAAGGAGTGATCGTGAGGGGCGCGCACCACGACGCCATACGTGCCAGGCATGGTCTTAGGATCGACCAGGTCGTATGTGCAAGTGGCAGGAGGAGACCGAGAGGGGTCTGCCGCTGTTTCTCCTTCTGAAGGAGGAGAGTCTCGGGAGTCGTTCTTGTTGGAGGGGCTTGATGGTCCTACTCCTCAAGATGCGGGCACTCCTGAGATCCAGAGGAACTTTGCAGAGGTCATTGCGCTGATTCGTCAGCACAACGACCTCGGAAAGGTTCTTTTCATACAATCAACTTACCTGTCAGATATATACATAGCTAAGACTCCGTCGTCCCCGACAGAAATTCAAATTTCGCGCCACTCGTTACAGGTAGGTCAGGTGATCTACCGGCCTGCCCTGGGCGGCAGGACTAGGAACCATTCCCGTTTTCTACTCATATATTTTCTGTCGCCGGTGGTATCAACATCGTTGCTGCCACCTCCTGACTGGAATTCGCTTTTCTAGACAATTGATCATCTTTTTGTGGACTTTTGGTGACGTACCTTGGATCGTTGTTTTGGCATTCGCTACTGTGGACTGGATTTGGACTTGCTTTTGATTTTTCTTCAAGAATGTCTGATTCAAGTGGTTGTGTGAGAGTGTGTGTGAATGTAGGCTGCAAGGTGAGGATACCGAAGGCTTCGGTTGATCCTCACAATGTATGTCGCAAATGTAGAGGTTTTGATCGTTCTATTTCTAACACCTGTCATGAGTGTGAGAGGTTGAATGTTGAGGAATGGAAGACTCTAACTTCTTACTTGAAGAAGTTAGAAAGGGATAGAGTCAGAAGGGCGGCATCTAAGAGTGCGGGTAGTAGTACAAGGCCTATTGATCCTTTTAATGATTCTAACTCTTCCCTTAACTATGCATTTGATTCTAATTCTGTATCAGGGCCCTCACTGGCTTTACATTCAGATTTGGCCTCGGAAATTGCTGAACTGAAAGCTACTCTTCACAGGATGAAATCCAAAATGGCTGCCATGAAAGGTAAGGATTGTGAAAGTGACTATTATAGTGAAGTGAGTGTCCCCAGGCCTAGACCTCTTCCAAGCTCCCAAGCCCAGAGGAGAAGGAAAGTCGAAAGCCGTACGGAGGTTGTGGAAAATTCCCCCCGGTCAGGCGTCCCTTCAGCAGCTTTGTAAATAGAACAGACTGCTTTCCGGACCGGCTATAGGAAAAGCGTCCTCAGAGAGTGCTTCTCTTCGTCCGCTTCTCCCTCCTAAAAGAGGGGGAAGGATTCGGACTGTCCGGCCCCTGAAAAGGCACTGGAAAGATCCTGTGTTGGATTCTAGCCCCGAACGCTTTTCGGAAGAAGCGCCTCCTTCGATCAAGAAGGCTAAGAGGGTTTTGACGTCCCATGGTTTGGACAAAACTCCTTCGAGGTCTCCCTCTCCCGTTCAAGAAGACGCCGGAGAAGCTTCCAAGAGGATCATTTTGGCTGTGCAAGAACAGTTATCCGCCTTGGTAGGAGTCCTTTCGAAGGATCCCCCTCGTAAGAAAGATGTGAGGCTTCCTGTCAAGAAGTCTCGTCTTCCTTCTCCTGCCAGGAGTGAGGCTCCTGTGGGACGTGAGGCGTTTGAGATCTATTCTGATAGAGACTCTTTGGACGATTTTGAATCGCCAGACAAGCGCGAGGCGCCAGTCAAGCGTGAGGTTTCCTCCAGACGAGAAGCGTCTTACAGGATTAAAGCGCCAGACAAGCGAGAAACGCTTTACAGGCGCGAGGATATATCCAGACGTGATACGTCTGCCAGACCAGCAGCGTCAGCCGAGCGCGAGGAAGCAGCCAGGCGCGAGGATTCAGCCAGGCGCGAGGCGCCAGACAAGCATCATCCATACAAGGATATGGCACCAGAAAGGCGCGAGGCGTCAGTCAGGCGCGAGATTTTAGAGAGGCGCGAGGCATCAGTCAGGCGCGAGGCGCCAGCCAAGCGCGAGGAGTCAGCCAAGCGCGAGGAGTCCAGCCAGCGCGAGCGGCCAGTCAGGCGCGAGGCGCCAGACAGGCGCGAGGGGCGCCAGCCAGGCGCGATGGCGCCAGCCAAGCGCGCGAGGTCCGCCAGCCAGGCGCGAGGCGCCAGACCAGGCGCGATGGCGCCAGCCAGTGGCGCGAGGCGCCAGCCAAGCGCGAGGAGCCAGCCAAGCAGAGGAGCGCTATACATACTCTTAGCCCCTCCTCCATTAGGAGTTTGTCTCCCGTAGAGAGAGTTATTGGGCAGGAAGACCCGGAACGGGAATTGACTTCTCCTTCTGATCCGATATTGGAAGAGGACTCAGAAGACGAGACTCACGGCAGAGAAGGGCTGTCTAACTACAAAGTTTTGACAGCTCTCCTCATGCAAGAATACGGTGATGCATTGATCCCTGCCGCTCCTCCTTCGCCTCATTCACTTTTTTCTTGCTCTAAGACGCCGAAGTCGACGGCTTTCTTGAAGATGAGGCCGACGATTTCTATGAAGAGAGCTCTTCAGTCGCTGGATAGCTGGATGCTAACCAAGAAGGAGCTAGTCAGAACGGTGTTTTGCATGCCTCCCGCTAGACTTACGGGCAAGAGAGGTATTTGGTACCAGACTGGGGAGAATATGGGACTCACTCTCCCAGCTTCGGCTGAAGCTGACTTTTCCAGTCTGGTAGATGCATCCAGGAGACATAGCCTTCATACTGCGAAGATAACTTGGGGTCTTTCAGAGTTGGATCATCTCCTCAAGGGACTTTTTCACATTTTAGAAGTCTTCAACTTCCTAGATTGGTCCCTTGGGGTGATGTCCAAGAAGGCTCATGCCTCGGAAGGACTCGATCCGGACGTACTCCTTGCAATTTTGGTCCTGTATTGACAAGGCGGTACAGGATGGCTCAGGGGAAGTTTCTTCCTTATTTGGAGCAGGTCTCTTGAAGAAGAGATCTGTTGTTTTTAGCGCTTTCTTGACAAAAGCGGTATCCCATTCGCAAAGGGCAGCCTTGTTATTCGCTCCCAGGTCTGACTTTCTGTTCCCTTCGCAGTTGGTGAGGGACATTTCCCGTTCTCTGACGGAGAAAGCAACACAGGATCTTCTCCTGCAATCATCCAGGAAGAAGAGACCAGTGATGGTGGGAGACAAGAAAGGTGTGTCTACGCCCGTTCGGCCCTTTCGAGGAGGCCCTCCCGCTAGAGTTACCGCTAAAAGAAAAGCGACTGAGAAGAGAGGTAGAGCCTCTTTCCGTCCCTTTAAAAGGGGAAAGTGAAGTGGCGCTCCTCCAAACACCAGTAGGTGCCAGGCTCCGTGGATTTGCGGAAGCCTGGACTCTCATAGATACAGACGCTTGGTCTATGTCTGTTCTACAAAAGGGATACCTCATTCCTTTCCTGGACAATCCTCCCCTGACGTCAACTCCGCGGGAATTGTCCGCCAATTACAAGGACCCTCTGTTGAAAGATACTCTTCAACAAATGGTGGATCAAATGTGGGACAAGAGAGCTATAGAGCTAGTGCTGGATCAAAGCTCCCCAGGGTTTTACAATCGTCTTTTCTTGGTTGCGAAAGCCTCAGGGGGCTGGAGACCAGTTCTGGATGTCAGCGCTCTGAACAAGTTTGTTCAGAAACAGAAGTTCTCCATGGAGACCTCTGCATCAGTCCTTGCGGCTCTTCGCCAAGGGGATTGGATGGTGTCTCTGGATCTCCAGGATGCCTATTTTCACGTCCCGATCCATCCTTCGTCGAAGAAGTACCTCCGTTTCATGACGGGGGGAAGGATCTTCCAATTCAGAGCCTTGTGTTTCGGCCTGTCTACGGCGCCTCAGGTTTTCACGAGCCTTATGAAAAATGTGGCGAGATGGCTTCACCTGAAAGGAATCAGTATATCTCTGTACCTAGACGACTGGCTCATCAGAGCAAAGTCAGAGAAACAGTGTTTGGAGGACCTGACTGTGACACTAAACCTGATAGGAATCTAGACGTGGTACTTAAGTTCTTGTCCTCAGCGAGATTTGAACCCCTGCACTTGGCCTCGTTTCGTGACATAATGAGAAAATGTTTATTTCTTTTGTCACTGGCGACGGCGAAAAGAGTTAGTGAGCTGCACGCCCTTAGTGATAAAGTGGGTTTCAATCTAGATTCAGCCATCTGTTCCTTCAAAGAATTATTCTTGGCGAAGAATGAAAATCCTTCGAATCCCTGGCCGAGAAACTTCGAAGTAAAAGGCTTATCGGGTCTCGTCGGCAGGGAACCGGAGAGGTCTCTTTGCCCAGTAAGGGCTTTAAAGTTTTACATACAGAAAAAGAAACAGTTGGGAGGTTCTAGACAAGGTCTTTGGTGCTCGGTGAAGGATCCATCAAGACCTATGTCTAAGAATGCTTTAGCCTTTTTTGTCAGGAACGTCATTACGGACGCTCATAAGGCTTGCACGGATGATTCTTTCAAACTCCTGAGAGTAAGAGCTCATGAAGTGAGAGCAGTGGCTACGTCTCTCTCTTTTCAGAGAAATATGTCACTTAAGAATATCTTGGAAGCGACATATTGGAGATGTAATTCTGTGTTTGCTTCTCACTATTTGAAGGACGTTCGTGTGACCTATGAAAAATTTTTTTCTTTAGGTCCTTTCGTGTCTGCGGGCACAATCCTGGGTACAGGAGCTAACACCAATCCTTAATTACTACAGAAGTCTAATAGTAGACATGTTCTAGACTTTCTGCTGAACAAGTGCAGATGCCGCACAGGCGGCCAGTCACTTTCGTTCAGTAAGGAACTCTTGTGATATCTTTTATTAGATGAGTATCATAAATTTTTTTTTTGTTTTGAAAAATTATTGTGTGCGTGTGCAATTTGGATTGAGTTAGGTATGGTTGTTGCGAAGAGTTTGGGGATAACTCGGAGCAATTTTTAATACTAACATGGTGGTTAGGATCAGGTGGTCGGGATTGGTTGTGTGCTCCTTAATAAGGTGTGTTGTCATATAAGTGGATCAGCACCCATTGACAAAGTCCTTTCAGGCTCTGCCGAGTAAGTGGATAAGACCCCTTCGGCAGACCCACAAGAATTCTTGGCCATAGATCACATATCTCGCTAAAGTTTCTTGAGGTGATGCAGACTACTGGGCAAACACCCACGAAGTCTACCACCTATCAGGTAGGAACCAAGGTTTTTTATTTATACCTACAACATATGTTGTTTACCTGTCTATTCCAGAAGTAGCTGTCTCTTACCCTCCACCGAAGGGTGCCAATCAGCTATGTATATATCTGACAGGTAAGTTGATTGTATGAAAATGATATTGTTATAATACAATAAAGTTTCATACATACAGGCAGTCCCCGGGTTACGACGGGGGTTCCGTTCTTGAGGCGCGTCGTAAGCCGAAAATCGTCGTAAGCCGGAACGACACTTGGAAATATGCCTTAAACTAAGAAAAAGTTAGAGAGACCTTACCTGTGTGACATGCAAGTATTGCATGATGTGTAGTGTGGTTATTTCAATGCCAAAGGATGGTTCTTGAAGGTATAATTCTTTATTAAACTCTTGTGACACTATAAAGCACAATGTACTACACTTAATCCTTAGGTTAGATTATACACTAAACACTATTACACTGTACACTAATCCTTTGGTAGATCCTGGAGTACACTAAAATCCCAGTCTGGTAGCTCTGGAAGGTAAAAGTATAACACAATTAGTACAAAATACTACACAAAGTCCTGAATGCAATATGTAAATTATAGATATCAAACTATAAAGGATTTTTATCATAGCATGCGTTTTTTAAAAGCGTCGTTAACTCGGAGCGTCGGAAGCGTCAGCGTCGTAACCTCGGAACAAGCGTCGTAACCCAGGACGGATTTTCCATTGAATATTTAAGAAAAAGCGTCGTAACCTCGGAACGTCGTAAGCCGGAACCGTCGTAACCCGGGGACCGCCTGTACTTACCTGGCAGATATATACGATTAGGGCCCACCCAACCTCCCCGCAAGGAGACAGGTGGAAGAGAAAATATATGAGTATAAAACGGGAATGGTTCCTAGTCCTGCCGCCCAGGGCAGGCCGGTAGATCACCTGACCTACCTGTAGCGAGTGGCGCGAAATTTGAATTTCTGTCGGGGACGACGGAGTCTTAGCTATGTATATATCTGCCAGGTAAGTATGTATGAAACTTTATTGTATTATAACAATATCATTTTTGGTCTACACTCGCCCCAATCGCTCGATTTGCCACTTTTCATTCGGTCTTGTTGAAACGGCTAAGAAATTAAACTTTGAAGAATATGTACCTTCAAAAGATTGAATTTTCCTAAAGTGAGGTAGTATAGGTTAGTACTGCCATGTAAACTAAATAACTGCATGAAGTCTTCATAGAATAGGTAGTATATATAGGTAAGACATTCCCAGCACAAGTGGGCAATGTTCATTGAAGCTTCATAACTTGGTTACCTATTAGGATGATTGTTGGTCTGTGGGAGGAGGATCCCCCACTCTAATTGTCGTAACCCAGCCTTGTTTATCGGCCACCATGGAGATGTGACTACTTGTTGCTGTCATCATCTGTGAATGCCTAGAGTATCTTTTTGTTTTAAGCTATTGTTTGATATTGGAGTTTTTATGCTATGATCTTAAGTCTCCTTATTGTGATTCATAGGTGTTTATGTTTTACCATTCATTCATTCCAGTAGTGCTGGTAATAAAGTAAAAGTAAATGAAGGTCAGGAACGTTCAAAGCACACATTAAAACATAGGGTATTATATTTTCAAGTCCAAAATTAAAAGTTTACTTTATTGATGGTTATTAGTTGTGCTCAGATTTCAGTTTGGATTGAAAATGAATGTTGCCAGGGCATGAATTTGTGTGCCTACTGCCCATTCTCCTTCCTTGCCCCTCCTGCTTGTTTTCCTCTGAGTGGGTTTGAGGAAGCCACACACTCAGAGGTGGTTCCCAGCACATGTTCTCCAACAGTGATTGCCTGGGTACATGTGCAGAACTTGCTTTTCTGGCTGTTTCAGGCATGTAAACAGAATCTCATGAGTATCCTGAGATGGTGTGATGGTAATTGCTTCCTAGCAAAGAAAGATAAAGGAAAGGAGAACGCATTTTCGAGAAGTTCGGCAGCAAGGAGGCGTTAGCGCATTGTGTTGGAGGTGCCTGTTATCATGAGGGTTCCAGAATCGGCAGGAGTGTTGTGGAACTCGTCGGGACGTGAGAAACGCCGCGATTTCTGATGCAATACCTCGTCTAGATTCATCTAAGAAATTCTAGAAATCCCTGGAGTCTGTGAAGTTCGCCGTAGGCTCCGCCCCCAGAGTGCCGTATAAATATGACGGTCGTAGCAGGAGAAAAGAGAGACTCCAGTTAGTCACAGAGAGATATCCTCAGTAAGAGCCATAGATCAGATTATCAGTGAGAGATCAGCAGCAGCAGAGATCATCCGTGAGAGATAAGAGAGAAAGGAACCGACGAAGGATCAGGAAAAAAGTTGCTTGAGAGTTGGTTGGATACTGGTCTAGTCGTCTTCAGGAGTGCACGTCTGTGTCATCTCGATGTCGAGCAGACTTCAGAGAAGAAAAGGTCCTGCTAGAGGTTTTGGTGAGTTCCTGCCTTACAAGTAGACTAGTTTCTGCAATACGGAGTCAAGAGGACGTCTGCATTCACTGTTTTCCTTTTGAGAAGCCATCTCCTCGAATTGCCAAATTGACTAGCAAGTATTTGAATTGCCTAACTGTTCCCCCAGTTCATGCAGTGTAAGATTCTATCTTTTTATGTAAATAGGAGATACCATTCTGCATTTACCTTTGTTAGTAAGCTTGTAAATAAACCTTTGTTGTGTTAGTGTTTCTTTCTATATTCGTATCCCCAGTTTCAACTGTTGGTGTTGAAATATTTATTTTTCCTGAAGCGGACCTCTCTCAGAGGCCGTAACATTGTGCCGACCTTTGGCCAGGATATTTCGACACCGTAACATTGTGGCGACCTTGCCTAGGCTATCAACACTTTAACGGTTTGAAACAGGTAGGATATAGAAAGAATCAGAATGAGTGAGATGGTGAAAGAGTTTATTGAGTCGGGTAAGCTACTAGGTCTAGAGGGGAGTGATCTCCGTGAATATGTGGAAAGGAAAGAAAGAGAAAAGTATGAGAGAGATGAAAGACCAGCTGAGAGAGAAGTGAGGAAAATGCAGCGAGAGAGAGAAATGTTGGTAATGCAGCAGGAAGAAAGAGAAAAAGTACGTATGCATGAGTTGGAAATTGCTCGGTTAAGGGAAAGTACTCGTAACAGTCGAACAGGCGAAAACGAAAACGGAGGTGGTAGGTTAGGTATCAGTTCAGTGTTGAAATTAATACCAAAGTTTGATGAGGAGGATGTCACGACATATTTCATGTGTTTTGAGAAGTTAATGGAACAAGTAGGTTCTAAAGAAATGTGGACTTTATATTTGCAGTCAGTTTTGAGTGGTAGGGCACTAACTGTGTATAGTTGCATGTCTAAGGAGGAATGTGATAATTACGATATCGTGAAAGAAACTGTTCTTAGCGCGTACAGGTTAGTACCGGAGGCATACCGTAAGAAATTTAGAAATTTGAGAAAGGATGAAAATATTACATATGTAGAATACGGTAAGTAGTTAGAAAGGCTGTTTTTTGATTGGTTAACTTCTGCTAAGGTTGAGGATTTTGATAGTTTGAAGAACTTAGTGTTGTTAAAAAACTTCAAAGATAACGTATCCCCTGAGATTAAGCTTTATATAGAGGATAGGCGAGAAGTATCTTTTGCAGGAGCAATTAGGCTAGCTGACAAATGTAGTCTAACTCATGATTTGAGTGTTAGTAAGAAACGAAATGATCCTTCGTCTGGTAGAGTACAAAACTAAAGGTTTCAGTCCTAGTAATAGCAATGTGAGTAGAAGTGACTATTCCCGTTATACTTGCGGAAAACCTGGTCATACGTCTTAGGTTTGTAGAGTAAGGTGGCATCTAGTGGCTCAGAATTAACTTGTTTCCGATGTAATGGGAAATGGCACTTAGCGAGAAATTGTGCAGTTGAAAGGAAGGACGGTAAGAAACCAGTGTCTCTAGTTAACCTTTCATCAAGTAGGAATGATGTGATGAGAGAAACTAGGAAAGTTTTTGGTGAATTTCTGTCAGAAGGCGTAGTTTCCTCTCTTGGAGGAGTAGATTCGAGAGAAGTAGTCTTGCTTCGAGACACAGGCGCTGCTGTCTCACTGATTCGGAAAGAGAGTGTGCCGAACAGGGCAGAAATCAATATGGAAGAGAAAGTCATGTTAGGTGGATATCCTAACACTTGTGTTCTTTGTCCTTTGTTGAAGTTGAATTTAGAAAGTCAGGTAGTGTCAGGAGAAGTGAAACTTGCAGTTGTGGACAGTTTGCCTGTCGAAGGCGTTGACATTATTGTCGGTAATGACTTAGCTTTATCCAAGAATGTTAATCCTGTTGTGAGGAATATTCCAGTGCCTGTAATGGTAGTAACTAGGTCGGGTTTAGATACAGACGTAGACTACGGTCATAATTTGTTCGTGGATTCGAACGAGAGTGAGTTTCGTGATTCGTAACGTTGAGTAAGTTCGTGGATTCGAACGTGAGTAAGTTCGTGGATTCAAACGTGAGCGAGTTCGTGGATTTGAACGAGTGTGATAGAGGTAGCGAGGTTGATCTTGGCATGAGTGTGGCTGAGAGACCTAACTTTATCGTTGACAGTGATAGCCAAACGGAAGGTGTAGCTGTCGAGAGTAACGTAGTAAATGTACCTGTACCTACTACTAGTTACAGTGATGAATTAGGCTTTAACATTTTGGATTAGGATGAGCTAGTCAAGTTGCAGAGAGAGGATGAGACACTAACCCAAATTTTTTAATGTGAGCTGGATGATGATCTCGATGATGTGTGTAAGGAAACTTTATGTTTAAAGGACGAAGTTTTGTGTCATGTTCGTCCTAAGTCAGGTAGTGAAGGGGGAATCACAGGAAAATTAGTAGTTCCTAGGAAGTTTCGTGAACTAGTTTTGAAGTTAGTACACGATGAGCAAGGACATTTAGGAGTAAATAAAACTTTCAAGTGTATTAGTAGGGCACACTTTTGGCCTAAGATGAAAAATGATGTATGTTTTAAGAGGTATGTTTTAAGCTGTTCTGAATATCAAATTGCAGGGAAACCAATTCAAGTAATTCCCAGAGTTCAGTTGTGTAATATTCTTTCAGTAGGCGAATCTTTTGAGAATGTGTTTATCAATATGGTCGGAACTTTGCCTAGAAGTAAGGGTAGAGATGATTGCATAACTAATCTTAGTATATTATAAAACAATCTAAGAGATGTTTGGCAACTAGCGGAGGAGAACGGAAGTGCTTGGCACTTAGCGAAAGAAAACGCGAGAGGAAGTCAAGGTAAAATTAAAGAGAAACATGATCTTAGAGCAAACAAGAGTTTGTGTGTAGGAGATGAAGTTTTAGTACTAGTCTCGAGAGAAAGTCCCTTTTTACCTTATAATTTCGAAGGTCCTTTTTCAGTTTTAGAGAAGAGGGGAAATATACATTATAGAATTAATGTGGGTAAGAGTAGAGCAAAGGCAATGAATGTAAATTTGCTTCAGAATTATAAACAACGCCCCGTGCCGTGGCCTCTGCCCGTGTAACAGTGTTACTGAGTGAGATTAGTTTTGAGAAAAACACAAGAGGTGTTTTAGTATTTATAAGTTTTAACCAGAGTTCTGAAAACGGAAAAAGTAAGAGAGAAGGATAATGTTATAGTTAGTAGCCTCTAGAGAATTTTCTCAGAATGAGTAGCCTAATAACCGTTTTCTGGGCTCAGCTCGTGTCGGCCTATGAAAGGATCCTTAATATCATTCTTTCTAGGTAAAATTAATCTAAAATTACCAGAGAAAAACAAAATTAAGAAAATGTCAGTAAAACTGACTCGCTCACTCTTAAAAAGAAGTGTCGGTATGGCAATAGGGGCCCCCCTCCCCCTCCAGGGGCGAGTGGGAACACTACCACGAGACATTCACCAATTAGACCTTCCAATCAGAATCCCCACAAGAGAGAGCTGATACCAACGGGCGATGCGGCCGCTACTACTACTACTAGAGGACGCCACGGACAGCAGCGCCCCTAGCGGTCATCCTTAATTATTAGCGCCAGCGTTCGTACGCATTTTCTTGCTTGTGCTCTTTTCTCGGGATTTATCTCATCTTCCGTCATGGAACGTGCTGCCATCGCAACGGCTAAGTTAAGTGCCTCATAAGTAGTGTTTTACTGTATTTTAGTCTTCCAGGAACCAGTATTTTCCTTCTAATAGGTCATATACGGTTTCCCGGTTGACTCGTGGCGGCGCCGTGCTGCCTCGTTAAGAATTCCCGGTCTTCCATACTGGGACTTCTTATACTTATGGGCTTACTATATCACGTTCATCGTTTTTTACATCGAGTTTTAGCTAGGTTAGCCCTTTTACCATTTCTCTTAGTTTGGTATTTAGGGCTATTCTGTGTTCCAGCCCAGCATCCCGGCTCTTGCTCTTCATCGGCTATCGCTAGCTCCGAGTAGCTTCTGTTCCTCGGAACAGTTTGCCCTCCTCCTGGCTTCTTTTTCTTCTTCTAAAAGTGTCTTTTCCATCATTACGATGTAAATTTAGTTCTATTTAGGGTGTTAGGGCTAGCCTAGGTACATGTCCCATGTATTGGTACAGCCTGGTTCACGTGGCCCTTCACGGTGTGTTGCTATCGCGGCTTAGGCCACTTGCGGTCACGTGTTCCATCGCACCTTAACCTTCCCCTTCCCTTCCCTCCCACCAGGTATAGGGAGCGTCTGGGGGACCCCTTGGTTGCCATGACAACCTCAGTTGCCTTCCTCCCTCCCTCTCTGAGGAGGCCAGGGGTTCTCCCCAGCGGGGGGTATAGCGCGACCACTCATAGGGTAACGGGTCCACCGCGGGTAGTTGTTGGGACGGGGAGGAGTAGGCCACCCACCCCCCCCCCCCTCTCTCTCTCCCGCCGTGTTACGCCGAGACCCTCCCTCCCCCCCTTCCCCAGTTGCTCAGCCAGCCTTCCCCCTCTGTAACGAACGGAGCCTTCCGCCGCAGCCGGGGCACCTTTGGTTTGTAGATTACTGGCTCCGCCAGCGGGCGGGGTGGTCACTACTAGTGGTCGGTTGCTTGCCTACTATATCCTTGCATCTCTCCCCCGCTACCGGAAGGGAGCTTGCTTCTTACCCGGGCACTCTTCTAGTAGACGGGTGGGGAAAGGTTTGATAATTATTGTTATTTTTAAGGATATACCCTAGTTTTACGATGATTTCTATAATTTTATTTATTTTATATGTATACCATCTCCGCCGTTATCCGTCGTGGTTTCATTTCACCACCACACCTGGTTGGATTCTATCTCTTGTCTCCGGCGTAGCCTAGGACAACCAACCATATTACTACCACACGTATTATGGCGGGGCTCTGGTTTAATCTAACTTTCTCGCTCCGGCACCAGCGGAGCAACTGTTAGGCTGTAAGTGTTCTCCTGATACTTATAATCTTTTCCACTTACAGGCTACCAACTGTCAGGTCCTTGGATGCAACGCGACGTTGTACGACCCCTGCGCCCACGATGAGTGCAGGTCTCACGCTCCGTGTGCCACGCCTTACAACGATATGATCGTCTGGCACCCGGAAGCCTGCGCCATCTGTTACGACCTGGCCAGTCAGCTGGTGGGGGGAGGGGTAAGTCGATTAAGACTTTTTTTTATCGTTTTACTAACAACTCTTAGACATAAGTTTGTTAACCCCGTCCCGCCATTAGAAGCTCATTTCGCCTTTTCTTTCAGGCTGCTGGTGTGAGGGAGGTCGCTCTTGCAACCCTGAAAGCGTGGGTGGGCGGCTTCGGGAAGAACGCCGCCAAAGGCCAGCCTTACATTTTAGACAAGAAGCTGGCCGTTCAGATCTTCCCCGGGGGCAAGTCAACAGGGTATGTTGACCCCATATCCGCAGCCCCTCTCATAGCCTCCATCCAGCAGGAGATGCAGCAGTCTTTCGGGGTCGTGGCCACACAAGAGTCGGTCCCGGACGTCGCTACCTTGGACCTTAACATTGAGCCAATGGCGGTAGGTGCTGAGGATTTGTTGGTTGAGGTAGGTGTGTCGGGTGCCCAAGGTCTTTCCTTGGGCGCTCCTGGATCTTCTCCTGTCCCTTCTTCAAGTGCTTCTTTCCAAGGCTTTGTGGGATCTGAGATCCCTACCCGCTCTCCCGCTCTCTCTGTACCCCCAAAGGTGAAGGGACAGAGAGAACCGAAGACCCTAGTTAAGACGACTTCTAAAAAGTCGTCGTCGTCTTCTTCAGCTAAGAAGTCTTCGACTTCCTATGCTGACGCGGTGAAGGCCAAGCCGAGCTCTTCATACTCAAAGAGCTCTAGAAGCAAGTCTTCTAAGGAGAAGGCTCGCGCTCCCTTGCCGAGCCAATGCCTTCTCCGGCCTCCACCCCCGCATCCACTCCGGTAACGCCGGTTGGAGTAGCGGGACCCAGCACCTTTGATCCCACTGCTTTCTCAGCAGTGGTGATGCAACAGGTGGGTGAGATGGTTGGCTCTCAAGTCTCCGCCCTAGGAACAAAGTTCGAGCAGATGTTCGCACAACTGTCGAGCAACTCTGTCTCAGTCGGGCCAGTCTATCCAAGATCTCTCTAACAGAGTTAGAGAGAATGAGGACCGAGTAGCTGGGCTCTCTCAGGTCCCTCTTCCAGTCTCCCCAGTAACAAGTGCTGGTATTTTCCAGCTTCCACCTATGAGTCACTACCACTTTCTCCCATGGAGAACCCATGGAGAGTGGCCGCTTACGCTTTTTCCGTTTAAGGATGGTATGATCTCTATCCCGGAGTGTGGAACTCGAAGGATTGAGGACTTCGAGTTTTATCCTCCGGATTGACGCAGCCTTTCATTGGCTATGCTAGGCTGACCGTAGCGGCGCTTACTAGGGAGGACAAGATCTCCAGGGAGAACGTTCTCTACAGTATGAGATCATGCTCAACGCGAATGGGTTCACTGCCTTGAGGACTAGGAGTGTACAAACACCAGCTCCAGCTTACAAGAGTCTTTCACTATTTTTGCGACGGAGGAGGAGGCTTCTCTTCCGTTCGCTACAAAAATAGTAGAAACGACTCTTCAGCAGTCCTCAAGGATGAGCCCATGCCACAGCTAAGGGAGGCAGAGTCTACTTCTCCGCTCTTCCCAGCTTTTGGAGAATTGTGGGAGAACTTGCCAGCCACGTTCACGCTTGGTAAGCTCAAACCGGACTGCGCCATGGACCAGTTCGGCGAAAAGCTCCCAAGGCTGCCTGATTCCTTGATTCAGGGGCGGAGTTCGACGCTCGGACTAGGTTTTGGCAGGTCCCTCAATTCGCTGATTATAACAGAGATGGCTGCTCTCTCGTATGGCATGGAACCTTTGTTTAAAATTTTGGCCAAGTCCCAGCTTCAGACGGTTCAGACGGATGCTTTCGACTTCTTCCAAGCTAGGAGGAATTGCCGAAAGCACGTTCTGCAGGAGTGCACTATTAGGCACGAGCCTAATAGACTCCTGGCTTCTAGCATGTGGGGAGCGGATCTCTTCCCAGAGTCCGCTGTAAATGAGGTACACCACGAGGCTGCTAGGCTCAACCAGAGCCTTAGAGCTAGGTGGGGTATTTCATCTAAGAGGAAGCAAGAATCCGTCCCCACTGCTGGTAAGAAACCAAAGAAGTCTGGTAAAAGGTTCCAGCCTTACCAGAAACACCAGCAACAGCAGCAATTCGTTCAGGCCGTCCCGGTTACCCAACAGGGACAACCTTCTACATCAAAGCAGAACCAGCTCATCCTCCTGCTGTCTCCTCAGTCACAACCTTCGACCTCCTACGCACTCTCGCCGGCCTTCAACCCTATGTATGAAGGTCAGGCCTACCTCCCTTTAATAGACAATCGAGAGGTAGGGCGAGAGGCTACTTGTTTCGCCAGCGTGGCGCTGGGAGGGCGACAAGGAGTAAGCAGTTCAGAGGAGGGCGTGGTGGTCAACCCGCCCATCAACAATGAGGCTCCCAGGTAGGAGGGAGGCGTTCCTCTTCCGTCACAGGTGGGGGTTCAGCAATTGGGCACAGAGCATAGTGTCCAAAGGATTGGGTTGGAGTTTGGATCAAAGATCCCCCTCCAATCAAATCATTCCGCCAAATACCATCAAAGGAATTGACAGATTATGCGGAGGAACTCCTTCAGAAAGGAGCTATTGCGAGAGTCAAGCATCTAAAATTTCAAGGTCGCTTATTCAGCGTGCCAAAGAAAGGCTCAACAAAAAGAAGGGTAATCTTAGACTTGTCAAAGCTAAACTCTTTCATTCGTTGCGACAAGTTCAAGATGCTTACCCTCTCGCAAGTAAGGACCTTACTTCCTCGTGGAGCCGTCACATGCTCCATCGATCTTACAGACGCATACTATCATATCCCTATAAGCCAGACACTTCCGCCCATTCCTAGGATTCAGGCTAGGAAATCAGACATTCTCATTCAAAGTGATGCCCTTCGGTCTGAATGTAGCCCCCAGGGTATTCACGAAAATAGCAAGAAGTGGTTGTGCAGCAATTGAGAGCTCAGGGAATAATGATAGCAGCATACCTCGACGATTGGTTGATCTGGGCACCAACAGTCGAGGATGCCTCAAAGCCACCAAAAAGGTAGTTCACTTTCTGGAACTCTGGGGTTGCCAGATAAACAAACGAAATCCAGACTTACCCCGGAGTCTCGTTTTCAGTGGCTAGGAATCCAATGGGATTTGTCTTCCCACAATCTGTCAATTCCAGTGGCCAAACGGAAGGAAATAGCAAAATCTGTCAGACATTTTCTCAAATGCAAGCAAACATCAAGGAGAAGCCAGGAAAGAATCCTAGGGTCCCTTCAGTTTGCTTCAGTGACAGATATCCTCCTGAACAAAAGCAAGGCTAAAAGATATAAATCGAGTTGGCGATCGAGAGCAAACGCCAAATCTCGAGACAAGTTGTCAGTAATTCCAGAGATCCTTCGCAATCAACTCCGTCCATGGTCAAAAGTAAAGAACTTAGCCAAGCGGGTACCCCTTCAATATCCCCTTCCAGTGTTAACCATTCACGACGGATGCCTCCCTGTCCGGGGGGGGGGGTGCGGGGGGGGGGATATTCTCAGTTCAAACAGGTTCAGGGGACTTGGTCAGTTCAATTACGCCAGCTCCACATAAACGTTCTGGAAGCAATGGCAGTATTTCTTACCTTGAAGAGACTGCTTCCCCCGAAAAAGTCTCATCTAAGACTAGTTTTGGACAGTGCAGTGGTAGTTCATTGCATCAACAGAGGAGGGTCCAAATCCAAGCATGTGAACCATGTCATGATAGCCATCTTTGCTCTAGCAAACAAACACAAATGGCATCTGTCCACCACTCACCTGGCGGGGGTAAGAAATGTAGAATTAGCAGACGCCTTTGTCCCGGTCAGTCCCTCTGGATGCAGAATGGTCCCTAGACGACGGGTCATTCCGGTGGATATGCCGGAGAGTCCCAGGTCTCCAAGTAGATCTCTTCGCCTCACAAGCGAACCACAAGCTCCCTTGCTATGTGGCCCCCAACCTGGACCCTCTGGCTTATGCCACGGACGCCCTGTCGTTAGATTGGGATCAGTGGAGAAAAATTTTTATTTTGCTTTTCCTCCAGTGAATCTCCTCTTGAAAGTCTTGAGCAAGCTGAGGACTTTCAAGGGAATAGTAGCTCTGATTGCACCGGACTGGCCCAAGAGCAACTGGTATCCTCTACTTCTGGAATTGGGTCTCCGACCTCAACGGATTCCCAATCCCCAAGCTGTCACAATCAGTACAAATGAGGACTGTGTTCGCTTCCTCAGGAATTCTTCAGACCCTAACTTTATGGACTTCATGAAGTTTGCGGCTAATAAAGATGCTAATATTGATCCACAAAATATCCTCTTCCTAGAATCAGATAAGAGAGAGTCAACTATTAGACAATATGACTCAGCTGTTAAAAAATTAGCATCCTTCCTGAAAGAATCAAACACTACAACCATGACAGTTAATTTAGCTATATCCTTTTTCAGATCCTTGTTTGAAAAAGTTTAGCAGCTAGCACTATTACTACTCATAAATCGGCTTTGAAGAAGATCTTTCAGTTAGGTTTCCAGATAGATCTGACTGAATCTTATTTCACGTCTATTCCTAAAGCCTGTGCTAGACTTAGACCTTCTCAAAGGCCTACTGCAGTTTCATGGTTCTTAATTGATGTCCTCAAACTAGCTTCAGATACTGACAACTCGTCTTGTACATTCATAATGCTTCTTAGAAAGACATTATTCTTATTAAGCCTAGCTTCAGGAGCTAGAATTTCAGAACTGTCGGCTCTATCCAGAGATGCGGGTCATGTGGAATTCCTCCCCTCAGGAGAAGTTCTGCTTGCTCCGGATCGTAGTTTTTTGGCTAAAAATGAGGATCCTCTTGCAAGGTGGGCCCTTTGGAAAGTCATCCCACTTCCGCAAGACCCTTCTCTCTGCCCAGTATCAACTTTAAGAGCCTTTCTATCTCGTACATCCTCAAGATCCTCAGGTTCTCTCTTCATGAGAGAAAAAGGTGGTACTTTGTCAGTAAAAGGTATTAGACAACAAATCCTTTACTTCATTAAACAAGCCAATCCTGATTCATTCCCAAAAGCACATGACATCAGGGGAGTAGCCACCTCAATTAATTACTTTCAACATATGAACTTTGAGGATCTTAAAAAGTATACTGGATGGAAATCTCCGACAGTCTTTAAACGTCATTATCTCCTAAAGTCCTTGGAATCTTTAAAATTTTCAGCAGTAGCAGCGGGAAACATTGTTTCTCCTGATACTGTATAGTAGTCGTAGTACAGATCCAGGTCTCCTTTCTACCTACCTCATCCAACATGCCTCACCCTATCGCCATGCTACTCGGATATCCTAGCCTTAGCCGCTGAGATCATATTAGTGGATTGTCCCTTATTTGTTCCGATACGTAATACAAACCATCGGTCCTTTAACAATAGGAAGTAGCTAGCGGCAGCTGGAACGGTCGTAAGCTTCGAACAAGGGGAGAACGGTAGTTAACTGCTTGTCCGACAGTCGCGCGCCGCGCGACTGGGAGGTAAACAAATCTCTTTTGCTTTCGGCCGCGGGTGTGAAGGACGTGTTCGTCATCGCTCTCTGCCCGCTTCATCGTCGTATGCTTTGTTTATATTGTATTTTCTACTAATGGTTTGTTTGACTTGAAAATGAAACTGTAAGTACACTGTTTTCATTTTCATTACTTAATTATGAACCAACATGGAGCTATCGCCGTAGATGCGGCGATTTCCTCTCTGTTCATGAATTAAACCCTTGAATTATGTCTCGGTGCCGAGGGCGGGCGCTCTCGCGCCGAGTCATGTATTTTGGGCGAAAGTGTGTAATTGAAAAATGTAAGTACTCTTTTCATTATATTTTTGCCCTGTGCGTTCGTTACCGAGAGTGTGATTGCGCTCAGCACGAGCTTTTTATTTTGTATATAGAATGCAATGAAGTGGATTCGCAATTGCAATATTCTTTTCATTTTCATTTATTTATTTGCATGAAATTTAATTTGGATCAATTTTCGTTCTTACCCGGGAATTGATCCTTACGATTATTTTATGTGAAAGTGAAATCGCAAGTGCAGTATTCTGTTTCATTTTCATATATTTTATGATAGCATCATATTATTTGGATCAAGTTTCCGTTCTTACCCGGAATTGATCTTTTCCCTTTAAGTTCTATGAAGTGAATCGCAAGGGCAGTATTCTGTTTCATTTTCATATTACTTTTCACTGCTGTGCGGGGGGGGTAGGGGAAGCGAAGGTCTGCCAGGAAGTCGTCGGAAAGCTCTCCCGCGACTCCCTTGGTATCCGATTCTTCGTCTTCCTTCCTGCCCCCCGCTCAGCTTCTTCGTTGTATTTGTATTTGGGTGGGGCTTCCTTGCGTTCGGGGTGGGGCATGTCTTCCCCCCGTGCGTGAGGGAACCCCTCTTACTAATCTATCTATGTTACCGCAGGTGCTACATCCGTGGGAGACGACCTTGGACAGGTATGGACCACCAGGCACGGCAAGGGCGTGCCTAGCATCCACGGGCTGCTGCAGCGTCTAGCGAGGTCTGGGGCGGTCTCCACTACTACCACGGCCGCTTATGCTGCTCCCCCCCCTCTGGTCTACACTCCCCATGCTGTGTCGGTGACGCCGTCTGCCGCTACTAGGGTCGCCGCCGTACCGAGGGGGAGTTGCCGCCGCCGCCGCCTGTCTTCGTGTTGCCTGCCCCAGACTTCCGCTGTTCCAGCAGCTCGCCCCTGGACCGGCCGCCAGTACCAGGTTCCGCTGGCTGCCGATGATTCTACGAGGCAATCGCTGGGCCTGCCGTACCTGCCGCTGATGTGATTCCCGCTGTTGGCTTGGCTGTCCCTTCTGGGTCTACCGCTGCCGCTGTTCCTGCCGCTCCTGAGCTGGTTGCTGTTCCTGTCGCTCCTGGTTCCTGAGCCTGTCCATGATGGTCCTGCCACAGTGTGTCTTCCCCAGTCCCAGGTCCTTCCGGACAGGTGCAGTCGGGCCGTGTTGCTTCGGCAATAGCCCCGGCTCCGGCCTGGATGGAGGACCTGACGACTGTCCTGCGTGAGCTGACGAGGAGAGGAGAAGAGGAAGCTGTCATCTTCGTCTTCATCGTCTGCTGCTGCCTCTTCCCCTTCGACACTTCCAAGGCCCATAAGCCGAAGAAGAAGAAGGCTGCCTTCCCCCCTAAGAAGTCTCCTTCGGGAACTTCTAAGGGCCCATCCCACCCCGGTGGGACGGGGGGTCCTTCTGCTGGTCCTCCTGCTCCTTCGGGAGCGGGGCCCGTCTCCCCTTCCGTAAGGAATAGAGATACGGGGACGGGCCAGAGGAGTATCGGTTAGCTCTGGTACTTCCTCGCCTGGTGCTAGCGGCGATGCCGCTACGTCAGGTTCCGGCTCGGTCTCTCGTTCGCGAGAGATCCCGAGTGTACGTTCTCCCTCGGGAGACCGTGCAGCCAAGTTTCGGCGCCAGAGTTCGCTCGGCGCCAAGACGCGGCACGGAGCAGAAGGCTGGTGAGAGACGCTCAGGTGACTCTTGCCAGGCCAGCGGCCGCTCTTGCAGCGACCAGCTGGTAACCCGGGTTTTCCCCCCCTAAGAAGGCTCCTTCGGGATCTTCTAAGGGCCCGTCTCGCTCCGGCGATTTGGGGAGCTCTTCTGCTGGTCCTCCTGCTCCCTCGGGAACAGGGCCCGTCTTTTCTTCTACCAAGGAGAAGAAGACGGGGACCAGAGGAGTACTAGCTTCGGCTGGCACTTCCTCGCCTGGTTCTAGCGGTTCTGCCGCTAAACCAGGATCCGCCTCGGCTTCTCGTTAGCGAGAAGTACCGAGTGGACGGTCTCCCGCGGGAGACCGTCCAGCCAAATTCTTGACACCCGAGCTCGCTCGCCGTCAAGACCGAAGCGCGGAGCAGAAGACTGGCGAGTGTCGTGCAGACGACTCTCGCCAGGCCAGTGGACGCTCTCGCAGCGACCAGCTGGCTGCTCGGGTTGACGTGACGGTCGCTGACCAGCCACGGGTTGAGGCGAGGAAGGGGTCCCCGCGGCCGTCGGTACCAGCCACGGCTGGTACCGGCGGGCTCGACGCGCCGAGGAGGGGGGGGGGGACGCTCGCCGGTCTCACCGCGACAGCGAGCCTAGCAGGTCACCTGACGCCGCTCCCATCGGACCGGGTGGAGACGGTAACCAGCAACAGCTCGCCTGACGCTAGAGATCAGCGTCGACGTTCTTAGCCGAGCCTCTCGCCCCAGGCGAGCGGCAAGGCTAGGCCTACTGCTCGATCGCCACTGCGGATTGACGATCAGCAGCAGCCCTCCAAGCACGCTGGTCCTGCCAGCGAGCTAGGGTTAAGCGTCAGATCTGCCTCTCCTGTACCTTCAACCTCCTCGGGCTACACCGGGAGGAGCGAGGTACCTATGAATGATCGCGAGAGGTGCGCCGCTCGCGATCCCGCTATGACGCTGTATGGACCAGGCACGGTTCTAGGACCGACCAGGACATACGCGCAAGTAGCTGGAGGCGACCGTCAGGGGTCTGCCGCTGTTCCTCCTTCTGAAGGAGGAGTATCTCGGGATTGGTTCTTGTTGGAGGGACTGGACGGTCCTACTCCGCAAGACGCGGTTATTCCCGAGATACAGAGGAATTTGCAGAAGTCATTAAGCTGATTCGTCAGCATAATGACCTTGCGGAAGGATTGCCGCTCCCACCAGCAGAGCCCACGTCTCTGCTCGAGTCGTTTTGGGGCCCGAGAGGGAACCCAAACCGACGGTGGGTCTGCCGCAATCGGAGCTTGCCGATTCTGCCTCGAACCAGAGTCTCTCGTCTCCGGACAAGAAGGCTCTCTCAGTTCTGGCCGGTCGATCAAGCTACTTCCACCTCCTCTACTGCGACAGCGGCGTTTCTACGTGTCTTCGGACACCGTATTTAAATACTCCTTCGGTCCTCCTGAGAGGTTTCGACCTCGACGAGGACTGGAATGAGTCGGAGGATGGTATCGGCTCTCTCCTGTCAGGTGTCGATCAGCCCCACCCAGACGACGTTCACAGGGGCGGCAGACCCTTACCTACAGTGAGAGTTCGTAACCCTCCGCGGGAAAACGTTTTCTCCTGACGATACGTTTTCCCAGACTCTGAGAGGCCATCGCCGCAAGGCGATGGCTGCTCCTACTCTTCTCCAACTGCTAGTTCCACTGGGAAGGTGAGCGAGTATCCAATTTCTCCCCCATTCCCTCTCTCCTTACGGCTACGAGGGAAAGGGGAGGGATCCTACGGAGATTTCTCTGTAGGATCCCACGTTCGGGACTGCGCTACCGGGGGGACCTTCGGGTCCTACCCGACGTAAGCCCCGGTCGTTGAGGAGGAATCCTGCCCCATTCTCGATTTCTACGGGAATCGAGAGGACCACCAGCCGATATCGTTTGACGAATTCGGTGGGGGTTTCGCAGACTGCTTAGAATTCTACGGAATTTCTAGCGCATTCAGTGTTCGAGTTTTTTACGATCTCCAAACACTTGGGCGAGACCACGGTCCAAAGTGAGCGAGACGAGAATCCCCGATATGTTACACGATAATCGGGAACCTCGCCTATGCTCGAATTCCTGGTATTTCTAGCATTGGGAAGAAGACTGCTGCTGAAAGAAACTATCTCACAGTAGGCGACCAACCTGGAATAGAGAAGATCGGACGGGAATATCCAGTTTGGCTTGAACTATCGTCTTAGTATTCTGTTCACCATTGAAGCTTTCCTTCGAGGAAGACTTCTCCTTCACTCTCTTTGATAGAGATCGAAGGTGGTCGATCTCCAATCCTTATTTTGTTTTCTTGAAGGAAAGAAATTAGGATGGAGATCGTTGTTCAGAATCCTACAAATATACTACGTATATTAACCTCGCGACATGATTCTACTAAGCAGTTGAATTGTCCGAGGGGTAGGCGCATATCCTAGTTAATCTACGGATTGCGACTTATAAGACAAGTATTCTAATTGAACTGCAACTCGGGGTTGCCTGCAACCTCCCAGGAGTTTTCAGTTTCAATTTTATATACTTACGGTTTTGTCACGACAACACCATTTCAACTTTTATATTTACCGAAATTCGTTTCGCCTAAATATAACTGCTCGAGCATATCTTTTATGCTCGGTAGTTCTAGCCGAACGCATTCCTTCGTGGAATAATAGATTACCTGGCAACTCAGGATGACGAGTCAGCGAGAGCTCAGGCTCAACTACTGCGTATTGAACTGCCTGATAGCAGCTCAGTATCAGCTGGGCCTCCGAGATGCACGGTCATGTATGTCTCTCTCTCCCCTGCTTTGATTGACTACCGAACCGTATCTCTGCCCAACAATCATGGACTTATGTCTCTGATTAACGGGGATTCTCGCAATAATGAAGGACCATCTACGGCTGTGACGCTAGATTCCATCGCCTTCGACATTGCGAGAATTTTCAACAGAGATATCTCTTGGACTCTTTCATCTTTCTGTTTACCGCACGGTAACAGAAGTCTGTACAAGTCTCCCACTGCATCGCACTGCGATAATGCGAATGATTTCGCAGACATCTGAGTTTGTCTTCAAAATATCTCGTATTCGTAGGTGTACAATTGTTCATTGTTCAACCCGAATTACAAGATGTGTCAGAAGACATCGCCTACTCTCCGACCTGACAGCTCTACTTCCAAATGTTCAGCCCATGAGAAGCAGTTCTTCAGGCGGCTTTCCCCTGTGTTTTCATTACTGAAGAACGCCCCGCTTTCATTGCAACTACGACTTCTCACCGGACAGCAATGAAACAGCGGTTAGCGTTTTCAGTCATTTGTAAGCACAGGTTATGAATCTTGAGAATCCTTCTCTCGATTCATCTGTGAAGACGTAGGTTGCATTCAATATCTACCTTCGTCTTCAACGGTACATAGTGTTGTTTCTCCTTAGCTGAGATTCAACAACCATGAGATGTTTTACCTTCAGGGACCTTGGTCTCTAGAAGGCAATTGACTTTCGCCTGTTGGGCACATGCCTTAAGAGAATCATCACCTCGCTGTCCGGCATTGGTGACAAACAAATACATTATTTGTTTGGTCTCTCGGCATAACCCTTTAAAGGCGAAGGTCACGTGACTTACTCGGATGCTTTGACAACTTGCCTCCTACCGAACGCAGTCAGTCGGCAGCTGTCAGAGCGCCCGAGTCAGTTACGAACTACGCTGTTGACTTAGTTCGGTTGTTACAGAGCAATCATTACTTCGTCTTAATAGCTTGTCACAGTACCCATACCATCGACACCCACCATGGAGTGTCGGTGTCCTATCCACTACCGAGAACTTGCTGCATGGGGATAGGAGGATGCGAGAGACTTCGTGGCAAACGGACAGACTAGTATGGGTACTGGACATCACCGAAGTAGAGAAGAGGGATAGGTCATGCATGCGACTATTTCCTTCTTTTCCTCTGAGGAACTGCATGACTTCTCCTGCGAAGTCAAGCATCCAGGGGATGGGGATCCGTGACGCTCGATTTCGTACCGAACTTCGTAGCGAAGACTCAGAACCCTTCGGTCCCTGACGATTGGTTCGAGTCGTTCACAATCCCCTCCCTAATGGACTTCACCGCCTTCGATACGAAGGAGATGCTGCCTTGTCCGCAAGAACTTCTCCGTGGCGCAGGTACTGAAGGCAGGGGTCTGGTCCAACCAGACCACATGCCCTTCCTTCTACCTTCGGGATATTGCCCACAGGTCCTTGGATCTTTTTCCTTGGGACCCGTGTGGCTGCTCAACACGTTGTGTAGCGAACCCAGACCCTCGCAGGCTGAACAGCATCGAGTCCTGGTGTGACCGTAAGAATGGATGAGTGAATGAGAGTGTGACTGGCTCCTCTTCCCATCTTTTTCTTCCCCTCTACCTGTGGTTAGAGGGACACGGTCGTCACCCTGCTGGATAAGGACAAGATGCAGGTGAGCTACTCAACAGAGCCCCATCCTATCCCTTTCACTAGGGATAGGAGCGTATATCCACCACTTCCTCCAACAAGGGGGAGGAAGTGGATGCCAGCTTGAGACAACCCATACTTTATGTTGCCTCTTGCAAACAGGAACAAGTTCTTGCTTGCTGGTACGAAGAGATACGCTGGCCTCTCTCTTAGTACTCGGCCCAGAGGTCTGACCATTGATCCTGCGGTGCACACCCCGATCAATCGGACAGAGGCTTGGATCCCTCCCTCGCTCTTACGACCAGGGAGGCATTCCAGGGATGGACGAACACCAGTCTGTTCATCAAAAGACTCAGATTCCTCCCACCAAGAAGTGAGTCTTCCTATTGTTAAAGGACCGATGGTTTGTATTACGTATCGGAACAAATGACAATTTGTCGAAAATTGCATTTTTCCTAACTATACAAACCTGAGGTCCTTTACATATAGTCCCTCCTCATGCCACCCCTCACTCTGCGTATTTTGCATGGGCCAAAAGCAAAAGTGATTTGTTTACCTCCCAGTCGCGCGGCGCGCGACTGTCGGACAAGCAGTTAACTACCGTTCTCCCCTTGTTCGAAGCTTACGACCGTTCCAGCTGCCGCTAGCTACTTCCTATTGTTAAAGGACCTCAGGTTTGTATAGTTAGGAAAAATGCAATTTTCGACAAATTGTCATTTTTTTGCTAGGGACATCCACACTATGTACTGATAATGTACTTCAGTGTACCTACCCTTATTTTTATGCTAGGGTAGGACACAATGTGTTTGTATATTTTGTAAATAAGTTATCTAAGTAAATCTATTTTGTTAAAATTACACTGCATTATTGTAATTTACTATGTTTACTGTAATTTTAAGTACTTTACATTACTAACTTTCTTTTATGTCACTGTTTAGAATAAGTTAGCCTTAAGTACTTAGTTTATATGCTGTAATAATTGATTTACTTATATTATATCCCTCATTTTACAACTGATTTTCATTTGTCCTTTTTTCCCATCTTGTCTGTTTCTCTGGTACTCTTTCATAGGCCGACACGAGCTGAGCCCAGAAAAGGGATTTTGACGAAGGAAAAATCTATTTCTGGGTGATTGGCTCGTGTCGCCCTATGAAACCCACCCTGTATTATTTGCCCCCCCCCCCTGCAGGACAAGATGTTTTTAGATTAAGGATGACCGCTAGGGGCGCTGCTGTCCGTGGCGTCCTCTAGTAGTAGTAGTAGCGGCCGCATCGCCCGTTGGTATCAGCTCTCTCTTGTGGGGATTCTGATTGGAAGGTCTAATTGGTGAATGTCTCGTGGTAGTGTTCCCACTCGCCCCTATTGCCATACCGACACTTCTTTTTAAGAGTGAGCGAGTCAGTTTTACTGACATTTTCTTAATTTTGTTTTTCTCTGGTAATTTTAGATTAATTTTACCTAGAAAGAATGATATTAAGGATCCTTTCATAGGGCGACACGAGCCAATCACCCAGAAATAGATTTTTCCTTCGTCAAAATCCCTTTTCTATTTTGGCACGAGTGGTTGAGTGAATGAAGAAGTATTAAAGCTTTATGCAGAATTGTTTCCCCGCTGTTTAATTTTTGCTTCTCTCTAGAAAAAAAAATAAAATCAGTTGATTTCATTTTTTTTTCTCTTTTGGGGGGGCGTGTGATGGTAATTGCTTCCTAGCAAAGAAATATAAAGGAAAGGAGAACGCATTTTCGAGAAGTTCGGCAGCAAGGAGGCGTTGGCGCATTGTGTTGGAGGTGCCTGTTATCATGAGGGTTCTAGAATCGGCAGGAGTGTTGTGGAACTCGTCGGGACGTGAGAAACGCCGCGATTTCTGATGCAATACCTCGACTAGATTTATCTAAGAAATTCTAGAAATCCCTGGAGTCTGTGAAGTTCGCCGTAGGCTCCGCCCCCAGTGTGCCGTATAAATACGACGGTCGTAGCAGGAGAAAAGAGAGATCGTAAAAGAGAGACTCCAGTTAGTCACACAGAGATATCCTCAGTAAGAGCCACAGATCAGATTATCAGTGAGAGATCAGCAGCAGCAGAGATCATCCGTGAGAGATAAGAGAGAAAGGAACCGACGAAGGATCAGGAAAAAAGTTGCTTGAGAGTTTGGTTGGATACTGGTCTAGTCGTCTTCAGGAGTGCACGTCTGTGTCATCTCGACGTCGAGCAGACTTCAGAGAAGAAAAGGTCCTGCTAGAGGTTTTGGTGAGTTCCTGCCTTACAAGTAGACTAGTTTCTGCAATATGGAGTCAAGAGGACGTCTGCATTCACCGTTTTCCTTTTGAGAAGCCATCTCCTCGAATTGCCAAATTGACTAGCAAGTATTTGAATTGCCTAACTGTTCCCCCAGTTCATGCAGTGTAAGATTCTATCTTTTTATGTAAATAGGAGATACCATTCTGCATTTACCTTTGTTAGTAAGCTTATAAATAAACCTTTGTTGTGTTAGTGTTTCTTTCTGTATTCGTATCCCCAGTTTCAACTGTTGGTGTTGAAATATTTTTTTTTATTATTTATTTCATATCGAACCTGAAGCGGACCTCTCTCAGAGGCCGTAACAGATGGTCTTGTCTGGGTGTTCTCAGTTAACCCTCCTTTGCTGCTATTTAGGATCACTTAGCCAAGGCTAAGGTCTGCCAGCCACTTCTGTTCCTCTTGCTGCTCTCCTGTTAAGGAGGTCAACCTTGCTGATCCTCTTGTCATTGTTACGCCTGTAGGAGATGTTGCATTGCTTTTAATCCAGATGGTATTTAGGATCTTCGACTGCTTGCCCTAACAATACCCTCAGCCATTATCAGAAAGAAAAAGACTTATGATGAAAGGAGCAAGGTGGTGAAATGGGAGTGTTTAACTTCTGCCTCTTTTTGTTCATCAGCTCTGCCCCTTGTGTCTCCCCCTCTTGATTTGAGACTGCCTTTACGGAGTTACGCATTTCCAACCTATGGTTGAAAATGCGTAGCGGGCAAGAGGGCTTTCGAACTGGGAGAATTATCTCCTAGTTTGAATCTAAAAGTCTAAATTTTTCTCTTACTTGTTCATCTTCCAATCTATTACTTTCTTTCGCTCAGTTGCTCCCCCTAGCTGTCCTCCTTCTCTTCACTAAAACCCTCGTGTATGTTAGGTAGGAGCTGGGTCTCTGAACTAGGCTTTACCTTGATCCAAATGGCAGGGACTATAGCGGTTTGGTCCGCTGCTCAATTATGTTTGGACCCTGAGGATATTGATGTGATTCCACATCAATATTTATTGGGGCGGGACTACATGTGGGGACTTGCCTACGGAATCCGGGGAGGTATAGTCTCCACGGTAGGACTCTCGGCAATTTATCCGGATTGCCCTCTAAAATAACATGAGTGGGGATGATTGCATACTAGCTATGCCCTCAGTCCTATCAAGCGGGTTTTGCTTACACTTGAGCCAATCATGTTATGTTAGAGCCATCCCTTCGGGGTAGGGTAGGGAGTGGACATATGGGAGTTGGTCTCTGCTATGTGTCTTTGGTGAGGGGGAAGTCTTTGAGAGGAGACCCAGTTTTTACCATGGCTTGCAGTTGGTTTATCTGTAATTTCAAAAAAAAAAACGAAAAATGGAATATGACTCTGGAACTCAGTCCCCCGGAAAATGTGACCCCATGACACTGGAGACGACTTCGGCTTGTTTAAATAAGGAAAGCTCTGTTGACAACCTCGGCAATAAAAAGGATTCCTCCAACAATACTTCTCTGACCAATGTTGTTAAAGACAATTTATCGGCACTGGTGGAAAATAATTCTAGTAGTAACAGTAATACTTTACTCTCTGGTTCTGGCTCATTACCAGATACAACAAAAAATCTGAAAATTCTCCACTTAAAAAACATACCAATTGGTTGTAGCTATGACATAATTCATGAAGCCTTCTGTAGATTTGGGGCAATCAAAGAAATTTTAATGGAGCTTAATGGTAGTAAAGGAGTTTGGGAAGCTTGGGTATCATTTTCAAGTTTTGAGATTGCTTTAGAAGCAAATAAAAATTTAGAGAGCATAAGAATTGACAGTTGTTTGATTTCTGGGGCTCTATGTGATAAAGCACCAAGACACCTAGAGGTATATAAACCAGAAGAATGGTTGGAAAAAGAAATAGAGCATGGACTTCCAGAAGTGAGAACCCCCAAGCCCCCAACATGGATAATTGCATCTGGGAAGATAGAAAATTATAACTATTATAAGATGAGTAAATTTATACAAAAAAAAAGTTGGTTTAATTAAAAGTAAGGATATTAGTAGATACGGTAAGCAATCTGTTTTGATTAATGCAAAATCAGATACGCAAGCTCACATGCTTTGTGGCATGAAGATTGCAGAAATTGATCCTATTAAGGATATTAAACCACATATGAGCTTCAGCTATGGTAAGGGAGTAGTTTTTGATAAAGATCTATATGAATTTTCAGAACCAGAAATTCTGGACATGTGCCCTGCTAATGTTTGGAAAGTAAGTAAGATCCCTCAAACAAGCATGGTAGTTTTAACATTTGAAACCCCTGTCATACCAGATCATATAATTATTGAGAATGAAAAAGTACGTGTTCGAGAATATAAACCTAGGCCTTTACAAGGCTTTAATTGTTTCAAGTATGGTCACCCTTCCCGGTACTGCATTAATACGAAGATCTGTATTAACTGTTCTTCGTTAGAACATGGCTAATGCAACAGAGATACAACCTGTGCAAACTGTAAAGATCATCATAAATCAAATGATAAGATTTGTAGAGAATACAAGAAAGAAGAAGCTGCCATCTTGAAAGCAAATGCTGAACATATTAGTGTAGGTTATGCAAAGCATTTACTCAATCGACAACTTAATTTTGCTCAAGCGGTTAAGATGCCACCAAAAGATTATAATCCACTACCCCTTACTACCACAGGGGGACCAGTGGTAGCACCTGGCCCGTCAGGTGCATCTCCCTTAGTGGTAGTAGCCCAGCCATCTGGGTCAAGTGCTCAGCTTATAAAAGCTAGAGCACAAACCTCCAGAGAGGTCAAGATGGTTTCCACCACACCAAAAGTAGTGTCACCGATAGGAGCATCTCTCCTAGAGGTAGTAGCCCAGCCTTCTGGGCCAAGTGCTCGAACTGTTGAAGTTCTAGCACAATCCTCCAAGGAAGCCAATGTGGCTTTCACCACCTCAAATGTATTGTCTCAGGCAGAATCTCTACCTGATTTGATGGAGATTAGAAAACAAGATCTTCCAAAGAGGAAAAGGTCCCCATCCTCCTCACCTTCATCCAAATCAGGTAAGTGCCCTACTGCTCATGATCCCAAGGTTGACTTGTATAAAGATCACAGAAAGAAAGAAAAGAAGAGCGGTGGCCTAGTAAAGCCTTCCATCTCCAGGCCTTACATGGCTTCATCTGAAAAGTCCCAAAAGACAAATGAGACAAAGAAAAATAATAACAAAAGATAATGTCTATTATCCAGTGGAATTGCAGAGGTCTAAGTACTAGCATTGAGCAAATAAAAACTTTAACTAGGGACTTGGACACGAAGGTAATTTGTCTACAGGAAACCAAGATCAGTGATAAACCATTTAATCCTGGACTCAATTATCATTTTTGTAGATCCCCTCCTTTGCAAGGTGCAAGAGCTCAAGGTGGTACAGGTTTTATTATTCACAAATCTGTAAAATTTGAAACAATCCCACTCAATACACCACTACAGGCATGTGCAGTTAGAACTCATATCGGAAAAAAAATTACTTTATGCTCGCTATATATTGAACCATCTTTAGAACTTTTCCTCTTAGATCATGCTGGGAATCCAAGAAGGCTTAGCCTTTCTGACCTCCAAGACCTGATCAATCAGCTTCCTGCCCCTTTTATTTTGATGGGTGATTTTAATGCAAAGCATACTTTATGGGTGGAAATGTATGCGATAGATGGGGTAATCTTGTTGAAGAATTAATCGACAACAATGATGTAATACTAATGAATGATGGTTCTCCAACTAGGTATGATGTATTCCACAACTCTACATCAGCCATTGATTTGTCAATCTGTTCCTCATCCATTCGATTGGACTACCTTTGGTCAGTAAGTGAACACCTACATGGCAGTGACCATTGGCCAATAATGTTAAATTATGTCCATAATCTTCCTTCTCAGTGTCCACCAAAATGGAAGATAGACGAGGCAGACTGGGCAGCTTATGAAAAGTGTTCACACACCGATAAAGAGTATGATGAATTTACATCTCCAGTGCATGCCTATCAACATCTTGAAAATATTATTGATGATAATGCTAGCAAGTTTATACCTAAAACATGCGGTTTACCTCATCGCTCTGTAGTTCCTTGGTGGAGTAAAGAATGTGCCAACGCAAGAAAAGTGACCCGAACTTGCTTCAGAAGATACTTGAGAACAAACTATGTAGCAGATAGAATAGCGTACCTCAGAGCCTGTGCCAAACAAAAAAGAACTTTTAAAAAGCAAAGAGAGCATCTTGGAAGAAATATATATCTAATATTAATACCAAAAACTCCTTCAAAGGAAATATGGGACAAGATTAGAAAACTTCAAGGCAAATTCGTCCCTAAGCCTCTGCCAATATTAAGGGAAAATAATAGATATATATCTGATCCCAAAGATGTAGCAGAGGTTCTTGCAAAGCACTTTGCCCATGTATCAAGTGCTGACAACTATTCCCCAGCATTTCAACAAATTAGAGCATCAACATCTGTTGTTCCTCCTGCTTCTTCAAATACTGAAGCTTTTAACCTGCCTTTTAGTATGGAGGAGATGCAAAATGCTATCTCTAGCTCTTCTTTAACTGCCCCAGGTGAGGATGGCATCCGGTATGAAATGATATCACATCTTCCAGTGGATACCAAGGAATTTTTATTAGAAACCTTTAATGGACTATGGGCTTCCCATACATCTCCTGATTCCTGGCATACATCAATTGTAATTCCAGGCCACAAGTCAGGTAAAGACCCAGAACTGCCATCTAGTTATAGGCCCATATCCTTGACCAGTTGCATATGCAAATTATTTGAGAGAATGATCAACAACAGACTTGTGTGGTATCTAGAATCAAAAAATCTTTTATCTAACAGGCAGTTTGGTTTTAGAAGAACCGAAGTACTCTAGACCCTTTGCTGATGTTATCAAGGGAAATTTCAAATGCCTTTTCTAACCAAAACCAGGTGGTGGGTGTCTTTTTTGACCTCGAAAAAGCATATGACACGACCTGGAGGGGTGGTATTTTAAAGCAATTGGCCTCGTGGGGTATAGGAGGACATATGTTCTCTTTTATTGAAGAATTTTTATCAAACCGCTCAATTAAAGTGAGAGTAGGGTCAGAACTATCTTCATCCTACATGCAAGAAGAAGGTGTCCCCCAAGGCAGCGTATTGAGTGTGACCTTATTTGCTGTTGCTATTAATAGTCTCATGAGTCACATACCTCCTGGGATACAAGGATCACTATTTTGTCGATGACTTTGCAATTTACTGTAGTGGATCATCTGCACTACAAGCATGCCAAAATCTTCAAATTGCAATAAATGCTGCATCCGCATGGCAAATTCTCGTGGATTCATGTTTTCACCTCAGAAGACCAAAGCCATTCGCTTTACTCGTACTCGTAAAAGGGAAGAGATCCCCACCCTTTTCTTAAATGATTGTATTTTGCCTTATGAGGATAATATCAAGTTTCTTGGAGTCATTTTCGACAAGAAAATGACATTTGGTCCACATATAAATGACCTATCTATCAGGGTTAAGAAGTCACTGAACATTCTGAAAGTTGTATCGCATTTTGATTGGGGTGCTGATAGAACAACTTTGCTTAGAATTTATACATCTTTGTGTCTGAGCAAGTTAGACTATGCATGCCAAATATATGGGTCAGCTGCAAGACTTTACTTGGAAAACTTGATATTGTTCACAATGCTGGGCTTCGCATCTGCACAGGTGCTTACAGAACATCTCCCATTGACAGTCTCTATGTGGATTCTGGCATACCTCCCCTTTCCATTCGCAGAGAGGAGTTGAGTTTGAGGTATTTAGCTAGGTCCCTTGCGGTGAGAAACAATCCTAAAGATCGGGCTCCTAACAGATCCAGAGTGCCCAAGCCTTTGGAAGTACAGCTGAAAAATGATGCTAGAGAAGTAGGCTTGTTAACAGCACAGATAGCAGAGGTAGGATATCCCAAGTCTCCCCCTTGGTGTAATCCACCTGTTAAAGTATGTTTTACGGCAGGAGGGAAAAATACCTTACCTAGTAGGGTAATGAAAAGTGAGTTTTTAAATCATGCTGCTCAACATCATGGGAAACATGTTTATACAGATGGCTCCAAATCGGCTGCAGGAGTTGGAAGTGCAGCTGTGGTGGGGGATATTGTTATTAGAAGGAAACTCCCATCCTCTTGTTCAATATTTACTGCTGAGCTGTACGCAATAATTCTCGCAGTCCAACATATTTTTAAAAATGGCAACCAAAATAGTTTTTATACAATTTTTACGGATTCCAATAGTGTTTTACTCTCATTAACCCCTTCAGCACTGGGACGTACACATGTACGTCTTTTACGTTACAGTAATAAAAGACCGGGACGTACGCGTGTACGTCTTTCATCCCTCCTCGAAAAGCAAAGCGTTTTCTTTAGCTTGGATGGTTTCCAGACAAAGTATTGTGTTCGAGAGAGGTGCTGAAGCTCCACCCACAATTCATTCTAACCAATGAGCGTCCGATGGACGTCCTGACGTCATTTTCATATGGGATATTAGGAGGGGTACTGGCCAAGATATACCAGTGCGCCTCAGGCTATTATCTGAGAAGGATGATTACGATTTTGTCTGTAAACCATGTAGATTTGAATTCTAAACCTTTTTCCCTTTTGATTGCAGTTATTTTATGTTTTTTTTTTTAGTATCACGTCAGATGATAGTGTTTCAGAGTCAGGGTCTGAGTACCTGCCAAATCTATCAGATGATGATTATAGTGATAATTTCTTAGAGGTTGACAGTGACAACGAGTGTTTTGGAAGACATTGAACCTCTTGTCGATGAAGGCTGGCAGTTCATAACTGATCCCATCTTTTGACTTGTGCCCAGACCCAGCCCCTGATTCACGTAGGGTGGCAATGGGATTCCTGCTTACACACCAGATTTCATCTGCTTGCGTGATGCATTTTTTTTTCTTTTTTTGTGGTGATGTAATTGACAAATTGTGTGAATGGATGAATGCTCGGGCAGAGTACTACTTTCATTCAACAGGAAAGCGTAAGGTGAAAGGACTTCTATGGAGGCCTGTTACTCGTGATGAAATGTGTATTTTATAGCTTGCTGATGATAATGGGGGGTGAATAAACTGCCCCATATGTATATACGTATTGGTCACGAGATGCTGTTGCTTTTATTATCATTATTATTATTATTACTATTATTACTGTTTTATTATTATTATTACCAGCTGCCTAAACATTCATTGATGTATATGCTGTTTCTGTATGAAACCTAGGAATAACTGTTTCAGTAAGGAAACTACTACTGCTATTACCACCACTACTATTTTACTACTACTTTACTACTTTTTCTGCTACTTTATAACAGTTCCTACTTCTGCAATTACTTTTTCCACTAAATATTCCTATTTTTTTTCGATATTCTTACTATATTTTTTGTAATTTTTTGACAATGGGGTAAAAAATATTCATTGATATCCGTACAGGCAATGTTTTCACATAAGAATATGAAGGAAAAATATGAATAACATAAAATTTAGTGGGAGCAAGTAATGATTGATACTTGCGGTCGACAGGGGTCTCATGCGGTATGCAAGCATTGGCAGCAATGCAGCAGGCCAGTGGCGAAGGGGTTAAAACAAATTATGCCAGGCCATCATCTAGTACAAGAGGTGCAGGACTGGTTAGTACTTCTGCAATCTAGGAAGAGTATCAGTGTTCACTTCTGTTGGGTCCCTGCCCATGTTGGGGTGGATGGAAATGAACAAGTAGATAAGGCAGCAAAGGAAGCTTCAGGGCTAAGTAATCCATCCCCCTTTAGTATTCCTTACAAAGATCTTAAAAGTGAGATTCATCTTTACTGTAAAAATAAGTGGCAGGCTCGATGGTCTGAACTGACCACCAATACAAAATTGAAACAAATCCACCCATTGGTGGATAAATGGTCATCTTGTAATTCTACAAGTAGGAGGGATACCATTATTTTAACTAGGCTGCGTATTGGCCATACACATGCAACGCACAATTATTTAATGAAGAGTGGGGAAGGGAGACAGGCCCCTCACTGTAATACCTGTCAAGTGACAATGGATGTTAAGCCATATATTTTAGTTGATTGTCCTGTTTTTAATCTTCAGAGGAGGACACATTTACTCCAGGACAAACCTTTGAGAGATATACTGGGGGAAAACTGTAATACCCTGAACTTGAGAAAATTTATACAAAGTATTGGGTTATATTACGAGCTATAATTGATTTTATTAATTTATTTATTTATTTTACCCTTTTAATCCCTATTTATTTCACATCTAGATTTTATTGTATGAAAGTGTTGCGATTGATATTAAAGGTTAAAATGGTACTAAATGGTGTGAGTATACAGATATTATGATTGAATGAATTTTGTTATATAGCGCTGAATGGCCTTTGATGCCCCAGTGCTTGGCTTAATGCCTAAATCCTATATTCAATTCAATTCAACCCTTGTGTCTCCTATAGGAACCAGAAGTCTCAGAAGAGCTCTCACAAGGAACCCAAGCAGACTTTGTGGAAGATTCTCCTTTCCCTCTGAATTGAGAATAAGAAGTTGGTCATAGTTAGGGTTGCCTCTGGAGTCTGTTAGTGTGCTTGTGACCCTTTGCCCTTCCAACCCTTCTTAGAGAGGAGGACTATTACAGACTTCTTTTGTTGCTCGTGCTTCCCCTTGTTGCTGTCCCACTACACATTCATGTTCTTTAGGTTGTGTTTGAATATGAGTGTATTTGTGAAAACTTCCTGAGTGCCTGTTGGAACTGTGTAGTGTAAGAGTAATTGGGCTCTGGCTCATACCCAGGGAGACTGCAAAACTCTTTACTAACACTCTCCTTCAACATCTTGGCACCTCCAAGGATGAAGGTGAACTTCAGCAATAGGTACTACAGTCTCCAACTGGGTCACCTTCCTGGATGCCTCAGAATTAGAGAGGGAACCAGACTGAGCCACTTGAGTCTCACTGACAATCCATTATGAACTTTTGCAACAAGTTTACAACTTTTCCAGAGTTTTAATCCCAAGAAGTGGTCAAAGACTGGCATTTCTTTAACATGAGAAGAGGATTCTCAGCGTAAATTCTAAAGGATAACCCAAGGAGAAGACTTACATCCACCCTTTTTCTGCAGCCCTATGACTGAGAAGGAAGGAGAGAGCAGAAGGATAGACTGGAATCCAGCCACTTGGAAAATTCTGACAGTCTATACCTGTAGAAGAAATTTTCCTTTAATATGCAAACCCACATCTTGCTGTAAAGATGAGTTAGTAAATTATATGGACTATGATAATGGTTGTGACAAGAGAAACACAATTAGATTAGGCAAGTTGTTTAAGTATTCCTGTTATACTGAACAATGTGACAGAAGCAATAAAAGATAATGATTTGATGGATTTTTGGGTATAGTATCACCGAACAACTGCAAAAAATATTGTTATTGTACAATAAAGTTTCATACATACTTACCTGGCAGATATATACTTAGCTATAGACTCAGTCGTCCCCGACAGAAATTCAAATTTTGTGGCACACGCTACAGGTAGGTCAGGTGATCTACCGGCCTGCCGCTGGGTGGCAGGAATAGGAACCATTACCGTTCTAGAACCAGATTTTCTCTTCCACCTGTCTCCTGAGGGGAGGCTGGGTGGGCCATTTAATCGTATATATCTGCCAGGTAAGTATGTATGAAACTATTGTACAATAACAATATCTTTTTCATAGATTCAACTTCCCTGTCAGATATATACTTAGCTGATTGGCACCTTTGGCGGAGGGTAAGAGACAGCTAATTACTGATTAGACAGGTAAACAACATACGTTGTAGGTAATGAAAATAATTAACAATACCCTGGTTCCTACCTGTTTTGGCGGAAGATTTCATAGCTACTGCTTAGAAGTCTGCTTCGCCTCAAGAGCCTCAGCGAGGGTGTGACCTATGGCTGAGAGCTCTTGTGAGGACTGTCAATGGGGTCTTATCCACTTACTCGACAGAACCTGATGGCAATTGTCACTGGGGTCCTATCCACTTACACGACAATATACCTATGCCTAATGGCATAACAAAGGAGTACAACACTGATCCCGATCACCCGATCCTAACCGTGGATTAGTACTTACGATTGAAAGGAGTTATCCCCAACCACCTTTCAAACAACCTTAAAAACTCAACACCAAACTATTTCGAAATCAAAACTATACAAAATATAAAGAAAAAATTAAGGATCAGTCTTATCTCCTTTACCCAGCACTGTATCCGCTGATACATACGGACCCAGAGAGAAGCATTTCTCGTATGTTACCCTTACATCCTTTAAGTAATGGGAGGCAAACACCTAGTTGCACCTCCAATACGTGGCTGCTAAGATGTTTTTCATCGACATGTTCTTATTGAACGATAACGATGTAGCAACTGCACGTACCTCGTGTGTTTTAACTCTTAATGTCGTAAATGAATCACTTACACTTCATGTGCGCTTCAGTTATTACATTTCTGACAAAAAAAGCTAAGGCATTTTTGGACATTGGTCTCTTCGGGTCCTTAACCGCACACCAGAGACACTGATTGCAACCTTGCAACTGTTTCTTCTTCTGCAGGTAAAATTTCAATGCTCTAACAGGACACAATGATCTTTCAATTTCATTTCCCACCAATTGAGAAAGCTCTTTGACTTCAAAGCTTCTGGGCCAAGGTCTTGAAGGATTTTCATTTTTTGCTAAAAACAAAGGCCTGAAAGATACCACTGCAGAGTCTCCCTTAAAGCCCACTCTCGAGTCTAGAGCTTGCAATTTGCTTACTCTTTTTGCAGTAGCGAGAGCTATCAGAAAAATACACTTTCTTGTAATGTCTCTGAAGGACGCTTTATCAGGAGGCTCGAACTTCTCTGATGTGAGGTATCTGAGAACCACATCTAGGTTCCAACTAGGGTTAAGTGAAGTCCTTGATTTAGTCGTCTTAAATGATCGAATCAAATCATGAAGGTCTTTGTTATTCTTTATGTTCAGGCCCCTGTTCCTGAACACAGTAGATAACATGCTCTTATAACCCTTTATAGTGGACACTGCTAATTGAGATTCATCCCTCAAATATAGAAGGAAATCAGCAATTTCAGTCACAGAGGTATCGGAGGAGGACAGCTTCTTCGCCTTGCACCATCTACGGAAAACTTCCCACTTCGATTGGTATATCCGCATGGTAGATGATCTTCTTGCTCTCGCAATTGCTTTCGCAGCTTTGCGAGAAAAGCCTCTCGCTCTGACCAATCTTTCGATAGTCGAAAGGCAGTCAGGGCGAGAGCGTGGATGTTTTTGTGGTACCTCTCGAAGTGGGGTTGTTTGAGCAGATCTGTCCTTTCAGGAAGAGATCTGGGGAAGTCCACCGTCCATTCCTGTACCTCTGTGAACCATTCTCGAGCGGGCCAATAGGGAGCTATTAATGTCATCCTCATTCCTTCCGAGGACACGAACTTCCTCATCACTTCCCCCAGTATCTTGAATGGGGGAAAAGCATGTGCGTCTATGCCCGTCCAATTCATGAGCAATGCATCGACTGACAGGTCTCTGGGATCCTCCCCCAACGAGCAGAAGTTCTCCATCCTTCTGGAGAGGAACGTCGCAAACAGGTCTACTTGAGGCTTCCCCCAAAGAGACCATAGTTGCTGGCAGACTTCTGAATGAAGGGTCCATTCTGTTGGAAGGACCTGGTTCTTCCTGCTCAATCTGTCTGCCCTTATATTTCTCCCTCCTTGAACGAATCTCGTCAGGAGCGCTGTCTTTCGTTCCTCCGTCGAGATCAATAGATCCCTTGCCAACTCGTAAAGGGAGAAAGAGTGTGTCCCCCCCTGCTTTCTTATGTATGCCAGAGCCGTGGTGTTGTCCGAGTTGACCTGGACCACCACGCCTCTGACTTCGTCCTCGAAATGTCTCGGAGCCAAATGAATGGCTATGAGCTCTTTCACATTTATATGCCAGGTCGTCTGCTCTTTCGTCCAGCTGCCTGACACTTCCTTCGTTCCTAGTGTTGCTCCCCATCCCGTTTCCGAGGCGTCGGAGAACAACACTAGGCGAGGGTTCTGCAGAGACAAGGACACTCCCTCGTTCTTTTTTAGAGGTCCTAACCACCATCGTAAGTGGTTCTTGATGTTTTCCTCTATGGGAAAGGTATCTGTCAGTTCTCCTGCCTTTCTGTTCCAACTTCTCCTTAGGTGGAACTGCAAGGATCTCATGTGCAGCCTCCCCAGAGAAACGAACTGCTCTAGCGACGAAAGGGTGCCCAGAAGACTGAGCCATTCCCTCGCTGAGCTTCGTTCTTTCTCTAGGAAGGCCGAGATCTTTTCCAATCCTCTCGTAATTCTTTCCTGGGATGGAAATGCTCGAAAACCCCGAGAATCCATCCGAATCCCCAGATACACAATGTCCTGGCTGGGGATTGTCTGAGACTTCCCGAGGTTCACGAGCAATCCGAGAGATCTGACCAGTTCCAGAGTTATCGCCAAGTCCTCAAAACACTGTTGTCTTGAAGAAGAATCGGATGAAGAAAAGCACTGTTTTAGGATGCCTTTCCAACGGCTATCCTTGGCAGTCTGGGACGCAACTACAGAATCTGCCGAGGGGACGCCTGACCGGTGGGGATTCTCTGAAACCTCCCTGCGGCTTTCGACGTTCCTTCTCCTCTGGGCTTGGGAGCTTGGAAGAGGTCTAGACCTGGGAGCGAGACAGAGCCGATCAGACGCACCCTCCACTTCACTGGGAACACTTTCACTATGCTTACCTTCCAAATCCTTTAACTTACGCTCCATCTCCAAAAGGGAAGCTTTCAGGTTTGCAATTTCTGATGTTGAACTTGCAGAGTCGGACAATTGAGAAGGTAAAGCTGTATGGGAGGAAACATTTGGATTAGAGATAGGCAAGCGACAACTAACTGGCTCATTAGAGACCGACCTACTCAAACTCTTGGAAGAGGCTTTTCTAGCCCTATCCTTTTCCAATTTTCTTAAATAAGAATTAAGTATCTTCCATTCCTCCTCATTTAAATTCTTACATTCTTTGCATGTATTCAATTGTGAGCATTCATTCCCTCTACAATTCTTACAAGTAGTGTGAGGATCTACTGAAGCTTTCGGTAGTCTCACATAACAACTTTCATTCACACACACTCTGAACGAAAACGAAGTATCAGACATTCTGAGAAAAATCCAAATCCAAAATAAAAAACAGTCCACAAAAGCGTATGCCAGGCCAGAGATCCAATACGTCACCAAAATATCAGTCTAGAAGATCAACGGCGATGAAATTCGAAAGTCAAAGTCAGGAGGAACTAGCAAACGATGTTACCAGCCCCAGCGACAGAGAAAATCTGGTTCTAGAACGGTAATGGTTCCTATTCCTGCCACCTAGCGGCAGGCCGGTAGATCACCTGACCTACCTGTAGCGTGTGCCCCGAAATTTGAATTTCTGTCGGGGACGACGGAGTCTATAGCTAAGTATATATCTGACAGGGAAGTTGAATGTATGAAAACAACTTTTGAAATCAAGCCAGGTTTTAGAGTAGCAGTTATGTAGTTTTAGTGATGGTCAGAGAAAACTCCCCATATCTAATGGGGAGGGGAGCTCTGATGAGAAACCATAGTTGTAGGGTCAGGTTAGTGCAGGGAGCAACTCACCCCCAGCCAAGTAAGACCTGATTTTCTAAATTAGCTTAAGTTAGGAATGTTAACTGATATCCACATTTTTTACATAATTTTATTCCATGCACCAACTCAAAACTTCCTGGCTGCCACTGAGGTGCCTCCAATATCATAAGATGTAGTGGATGAATCAAGCATTTTCAATGAAAATGAATGCCATATTTATCAGAATCACATAAAAATCTGTCCTCAAAATTATATTTCAGTACAAGAATGAATAATTAAATTGTAAATATGTACAGAAAAAAGCACCCAAGACAGGTTGATATGAGTGTAATGTGCAAAGTAAATATGATGTCTACCACAACTGTACACTCTCTCTCTCTCTCTCTCTCTCTCTCTCTCTCTCTCTCTCTCTCTCTCTCTCTCTCTCTCTCTCTCTCTCTCTCTCTCTCCATGTACATCTGCATGTTTTATTGCTACTTTAAGTATATGTATTCCACTGTATTAATATTTGCCTAGATCATACTGTTATAAGTTGAGAATTAACATGATTTTACTAATAAAAATATTTGTCTGTGGATTTTTTCAATATGTATAGTTTTATTTTTTCAGGGTGACATTGGCCTTAAATTCCTTTTGCCCCTCTACCAGCTCCTTCGTAATGAATGTGCTGATGCAGCTTATCTGATACTGATTAAAGAATTCAGAAACTGTGGTTATATGGACAAATTACAAGCAAATGATAACCACCTTTCTTTCTGTGACTTTTTGTTAAGACTGAATAGCTCAAGGAAAAGGGACAACCAAGGATCATCACAGACGCAGAAGAGATCTCCTCCTTTACACAATCTTAATGAAAACAGAGACATATTGAGTCAAGTCACGGTTCAAAACTTGAGGGACCAAAACGAGAAGTGCAGAGTTCTGAAAAGTCTGGATTTGTCATTGTTACTGAACATCATTGCCAATGAACAGCTGAGTTACAGAATAGACCAGGTTGTGTTTGATTCGCTGAATGATATCAAGGAAATCAGGAATAAGGTGTTCCATCCAAGATACAAGTTTTCTGCAGAGAACTTTGATGAATATTTAACAAAACTTGCAACATCTTGTGAGATACTTTATAAGCAAGTGGATCCAAATCGGATCACAAGTATCAAAAATCAGATGAAGAGATATAAGGAACAAGGACTGGATTGTAACTCAGGCCGCAGTATAATTGGTGAGTATTTCACATGCATCAATTATATACTGGAAATTGTTATGGAAATGAGTACATACATCTCTCTTATGTTTTTAAATCCAATACAAATCTCTTGTCTCTTCTTATGATGGTGTTTAAGCCACCAGAATGAAATTATTTACAGTAATGCATAAAACTGTTAACAGCAATTACAGGTAGCTAGGTTGCTTTGTTTTATAGAGAGTATCCGTTCCCTTTTGCAATTAACGAGTCATTCATCAATGTCCAAGAGATTGATTTTTTGCTCCTTAATATTCTCAGTTTTTAAATATTGTGAGCCATTTACTGTCAATGTTTTTTTTTCATTGTTGTTGATGAAGTGCCATAGATTTGACGTTCGTTTCACAAACTTCTTTGTTTTCTTGTGCAAATTACTTTCTGTGTAAATGGCTCATTGGTAGATGAAGTTATGACCCTTTGTGAGCTGGAGCTGTGGAAGAGATTCAGTTGGTGGTGTTGGGAGGAGGACACCCTCAAGTTTGTAGTTTTGAGAGAGATCAGATTGCTCTTACAAGATAAAACCGTTTTTTTTTTTTTTTTTTTATATAGGAGCATTCCTGGCACTAACTGGAGGCAGTCACTGAAGTCAGTTGCATGTCAGTAACCTGTCACTTGTTCTTTGACTGCATTTGAGTCAAGATGTCTCAGTTTTCTGTGTGGTCACAGTTCTCAAGTGGGTTGTGAAGGTGTATACAGGCGGTCCCCGGGTTACGACGGTCTCGGCTTATGACGTTCCGAGGTTACGACGCTTGTCAATAATATTCATCAGACATTATTTCCAGGGTTACGACGCATGTTCCAGGGTTACAACGCCTACAACGCTCATCTGGCAGATGAAATATGACACCAAAAATGCAAAATAATCAATATTTGAAGTTTTTTTTTTATGAAAAATGCCGTAAGAATGCAGTTTACATAGTTTTCAATGCACCCAAAGCATTAATAGTAAGGTTTTCTTAGGATTTTTGACGATGTTCCGGCTTACGACGGTTTTCGGCTTATGACGTGTCTCAAGAACAGAACCCCCGTCGTAACCCGGGGACCGCCTGTATAATAATAATACTTTGAGAGGTTTTGGTTTTAATGGGTGTTCCATTTATCATGGTAGCAAATATTTTTGTTTCTTCAGTGACAACATGTATCATGAAACTTCAGGTTCACCTTGTTGTTGTTAGGTGTTTTTTTGTTGACATTGTGTATGCAGTAAGACATTTGGTTAGATATTAGATAAACAAATAGGTAGAGGACTTGGAATTGATCCAGTTATATGTAAAGTAGCAGAATCTTGGTAGCCAGTATTTGCTCCCACCTGTAGAGCTGTACTATAATTGTATCTATGAACATTTCACATGTTTAGTTTGAGCCTTTGTAGCAGAAAGTCTTTGTAAGAGACTCCATCAAGGGGTTTATCTCACTCTACATATACTAGTTTGAAGTCTGGAATTTATCTAACAGGAAAAAAAATACCCAAAGAAGTGAACTGTATCAATGACTCATGGCAATTTTCCAATGAAGCATATTTTGTTAACATGACTACAGTTGGAAAGTATTCAAAACCTTGTTTTACTCAAAGTTGGTTAAAGTATTATACTTTATTAACATTTTTATATTAATCCTTTTTTCTTTTGCTACAGAAAATCTACGACAGGAAATTTATACAAAGTACATGTATGCTGCTGAGCCAACCTTTGTTCACCCTGTCATCTCGGACACTTCGTAAGTATGGATTGATTGATGAATTTCTCTCAAATATGTATGTTATTCCTGCATTGTATTTTGATTTTATGCCAGGCCAAAGTTACAATGTACAGTAGTACCTCGAGATAGGAAAGGCTCTACTTACGAAAAACTCGAGATACGAAAGCCAATGCGAAAAATGTTACTGCTCTACATACGAAAAGTTTTCAAGATACGAAAGGTTGTTGCTGTAAAGTCCCGAGATTCGCCTGGACCACTGAGAACAATTTTAAAACTCCCGCGCCGCCAACTGAGTAAACTCGCCACCATCCTCCCGCTCTCCCATTGGTTCCTGATGCTAGTCACCCCATAAGGTCCTGCTCTCCTATTGGTCAGCATCTACCCCTTGTGCTTTAAGTATTCTATTGGTAAAAGGATGCTGTAAATTGAAAAACTTATTCATGCAATACATTTAATAAAAAAAAAAACATTAGGTAAAGATAGAATAAAGAATAATGAAAATATATGGCTTACTGTGTAAAAGTGATTGCTTGGCGATTGTTCGATACTCGTAAGTGCTGGATGTAAACAAACGTTTGGAAGCTTTTTTTTGTGTGTTTATTATAGTTAATGGTTACTTAATAATTATTTGAAATGAATACATGCAATACATTTAATAAAAAAATTGTGAATTAGATATAAAATAAAAAATAAATCAGACTGCCAACAAATACGTATTTTTTAGAATTATTCTTCTGTTTTATTATTACGTTACGTATAGGTGTTTCATTATAGCTGTTAGTAACTCGGTATCTCCATTAGGTAAAGATAGAATAAAGAATAGAAATGAATGGTTATTATACTGTTTGGTAGTTTCATTAGTTGAAGAGAGATACTAATGACAATTTATGGCTTACTGTGTGCTAGGAAAAATGATTGCTTGGCGCTCGTTCGATACTCGTAAGACGGGTAAGAGCTGAATGTAAACAATCGATTGGAAGGTTTGTTTTTTGTTTGTTTGTGTATTATAGTTAATGATTAATTAATAATTATTTGAAATGATTACATACTGATTATTTATACATTTTATTGGCATATTCTAAGCTTTTAGCTCTTAGGTTTAGATGTCAGAATCATAGACTAGGCTACAGTAGCAACTGCTGACATAGGCTAGGCTTATTGCTAAGGGACATATGCTAAAGTCCTAATATATGCAGTAAAAATGGGGTTGAACATTACATGCAGTTGAATATTACTCAAGTATGTACAGTATTTTGCCTTTTTAGAGTCACATTTCTTCCGTCGGATCGGCGTCGTAACCATAGAACATGTGTTTTAGGCCTGGAAATATAATTTACTGGGGTGTTTTTGGAGGGCTTGGAACGGATTAGCCATTTTACATGTAAAATGTGTTCCAAGATACGAAAAACTTATGATACGAAGGCCGTCTCGGAACGGATTAATTTCGTATCTCAAGGTACCACTGTAATTATTCATGTAACTGATTGCAAAATAATAATAATCTTTTTTTCATACAAAGTTGCAAACTATACCTTGATAGTTATCTCTGATTACCAACCTGAGGTAGGGAACCTCCCTTTCTCTCTTTAGTTGATGTAGCACACTTTTTGTTACCATGTTTGCTGTTGATATTGCAGATGACTAATTACATAATATTCTGCACATTTTCTTAGGTCAATACGTAGATGTGTTTTTTAAATTTTTACAGAAATAAAATACCATCACCTTTTATATAGGAATATTCCTGGCACAAGCTGGAAATTGTTGTCAGAGCTTGGCAGAAAGGTGGGTTTCAGTATCCAAGATGCTCTAACCTACCATGTAGCATCTAAGAAAGACCACTCTTTGATTATGGATTAAGATTTTATGGAGTATGCATTCAACTGCTGTGCCAAAAAATGCCTCCATCTTTCATTTTTCTACAGGACTACCAGACTAGTTCCCAATGAGCTTTAAAAGTGAAATCTTCTTGGTTGGTGCCTGTCTTCAAATAGGCTGTACAGATGGGAAGCCATCACAAACTGGAACACGTACATGTGCGTGCAATGGAGAGACACCTCCGTGTGGAGAAGACAGCGAAACACTCCTCTAATTCTCGGAAGAAGAAACAACAAAGTCCTGAATCCTTTAACGTCTGACTCTTGTACAGTAGGAGGCGAAGGAGATGGAGTAGGGGAAGGCTCTCTCCTATTTCGATGCTTCTTGCTAGGCAGAGAGGAGGATGGGGAAGGCTCTCTCCTTCTACACCATCTCTCTGTAGGGGGAACTGCATATCTTTCACAAAAAACTGAGTCCAGTTTATCAAACATCGCTGAAAGAAAGTCTCTGAGGGAGGCTGAGCAGACGACAGAGATGTGGATGGTAATGACGTCACTGCCTGAGACGGAGAGAGAACCGACACCACAGTCGAAGTCATGGTCTTGAGATAAGCAGTGACCCAGCAGATGATGTTGTTGACGGCTCCGGCCCCCTTGAAGGCATCACACGTGTACTGTACCAATGTAGTGTAGGCCAGGAGGAGGGGGGACTGCCAGTGGGACTGGGGTAGGCTGGCGAGCAGACAAGAAATGCGCCAGCAAACCATCCAAAGAGGGTGAACCCCGTAGGCCTAGGGACGCCCAAACTGCTGACATTTCGTTGGACTCCAAATCTAAAACAAGGGAAGCTGGAGGTGGAGCCTCCTCCCCTGAGGGAGTGTGATCATCTCCCACAAGAGAGGGAGCCTCATTAAACATAAAATTATCTTGTGCACTGCCTGATACTTCCAAAGACGAATCAATGGAAGAAAAGGACGGGGACATGGAAACAAAAGATACAGGAGGAAGACTGCTGGAAGAAGGAGATGCCAAAATGTCTGCTTGGGAAGGTGAAAAACCTTCTTATAGAAAGTCCTTCACCGAGATATAGGCCAGGAACGACACTGTGGGCATGGATTAGAGACAGTACAAAGAGGTCCCAAGCTTGGCCAGTGACCAGCTTTCACCTCGTAGTACTATATGTATGTGTTGCCAGATGCCACAGATTCCTTGCTTTACAATCTTTGATTGTTTTTAACCAGAGAGAGGTCCACAGTCACCATCAAACATCCATCCTCAAATATACTTTCTACAGCCTGCAAATCTTGCCTTGTCGATTTGAATTGGCACTTCAGGCATGCCTTCCATTTGACATCTAAAACTTATGATACACATACAACTGCACTACACACTTCCCCGCACATGTTGAACCTGCCCATGACTGTGTTTGGGGATTTACCCATTATACCCATGGGAATCTCCACCACAAAAAGGAAAACCAATTCCAGGATTTCACACAAACTCAGTTTGGAATTCACTCGATTGTGGCCATCTGTATATTGAAAAAATGGGTTACGTATTGGTTCTTACTGATTGTGAAATTGTGAAATCTGACATCCTTTTTTTTGACATTGAAGTATAGGCTTAAATTCACCATTCCATCTGCGCTTCCTCTTTTCTTGCATTACACAGCCACATCTATAGCATGGCTCAGTATCTTGCACAGTGTCTAATGGTTATGCTGATGAAAGAAAGAGATAGCGCTATCTTCTGGAGCAGTCACCGAGGAATAGAATTCCTTGAACAACTTGTCGCTGTGGGGTTTGACTGTATCTAAATAAAATGAGAATTTATGAGGGAAGTTACTCCTTAGTTAATATACAAGTAAGCAGCAGCCTGCTTTAATAAGTAAACAGCCTGTTTTAGCAAGTAATAAGGTGGTGGTAAAAAAGAAACAATTAACAAGTGAGCAGCCCCTTTTAAAAAGTAACAAAGGCAGTAGACTGCAGTGGATCTCGAGTTTTGCAAGGTGGACTGCCTACTATAATAGCACCCAAAAATGTGAACTGTAAAATGCTGTGTAAATAGAAAATAAGTCTATCCAATTCTATTGCATTAGGTAACAGGTTTATTTTGTATAAGTGAAGTAATGCTTATACCAGTTTCATGGATGAGTTTAGGTTATTCCATATGAAGAGAAAGGACAACTGTTTCTAGCTTATGCTTTGGAATACGTACTCCTACATAAGAAAGCAGTGATGAGGAAAGTGAAACACTTGTGCTTCAGAAAAGGATAAATACTATGGAAAATAATATGTACATGATGCAAGGCAGTGCTTCTTTTCAATTTGACTGAAACTGCAAACTTACAAAGGGAATCAGAGAAAAGTTATGACCTACTTGGAGTGAACATAATTATACCTAATAAATTGTTAGTGTATCCTTTTGAGTTCTGAGGTAAAACTAATAAGGCAATGATTTGTACCTCATATAAATATATTTCCCTTGTGAAAGGTTAAAAATTATTTTTTATTCTTGTAAATTTGTTTTCTCATAAGAACCACCAAACCTGCAGATATGTTGAGAAAATTATAGGCTGCAGAAAAATTTCTTACTTGCTTCTGGACAGCTAGGTAGATGTAGCTCAATACTCCACTTTCCAATTGAGGCAGCAGATGTGAATGGCTTCCTTGGCTCCAGCGCTGGACCAATACAACCCATATTTCGTATACTCATTCATTCTGTCATTCTGTCCATGTAGATAAAATTAATCTTTTATTGCTGTACCTACTGTATTTGATGAGTGTTATTTTCATTTGCTTTTAATTTCAGGAAAAGAAAGGTTATTGAGAACCTTCCAAAATATATTATTGATGACTGGAAAGGTTGCAAACGGCATCCCATGCTACTCTGTGGCTCAGCTGGAATGGGTAAGTCAACAGTGCTTAGGAGTCTTGCAGCCTCAGCCAAGGAAATGAATACATTTGTCCTTGTGCTGTACCTTGAAGATATATACAGGAAACCAAAGCAGAAAATACCTCCTGTTGTCACTTCAAGTTCAGATTTTTCTTTTTTTGGGACCAAGTACACCACTGTGTTGAATCTTTAGCTGCAAGAACAGTGAGAAACTATGGACTGGAGACAGTGGCAGCAGTTATCAGGGAACATAAGGATAACATATTATTTATTGTAGACTGGAATATGAAGTCCTTAGGAAATCTTTTCAAAGAAATGCAGTGTGGCACTTGGATTACTGCTCATCGAGAGGTCTTGTCACATACAAATGACTGGATGTTGTTAGAAATACAACCATTTACACGTCATCATGTTCTTCAGCTTTTAGAAAAGTACAGTGGTGGACGTAGGGGTTCGACAAGTGATCTGTATGAAGAGTGTGAATACCAGGATTTAATTACATCTCCTGACATGGTACAGGTATTTTTTACACATGGGAGTGCAGTCAATTTCGACACTGATTTTGACTTAATTGCAGCTTTTGTTGATGATAAGTTCAAAAGCAGGGGTTGGTTTTGGAATGATAAACAGTCAGATGTGTTAAAGTTAGGAGAGGTTGCATTGAATGCATTAAAAATGGGAAATAGCAATGCTTACAGTGAAAAGGAACTTAATGAAATAGGTGAGGAGGTAAAAGATGTGTTCTTGTGCCATGAACATGGAAAAACAAAATTTAGGCATTCTTCTGTTCAGGATTTTATAGCTGCATTGTATGTTTTTCACAACCCAGCCAAAGCTTGCAGAGATTGGTTGTCAAGTGCTCCAAGTTTCATGAGAGTATTTAAATTTGTTTGTGGCATGTGGTGTAACTCTGGCTTTTGGGGTGAGGATAGCAGGCCTTCAGACCAAGTAGTGACTTACATGGAAGGTTATTTAACTTGCCTTCTTGATATTAAAAGCCTGACAAAATGTAAGGAAAATAGAGTAATAGAGCCAATGGAAGTTGAAGGATCAAAGAACAAGATGTGTAGCAGTGAACAAGGAAAAAAAAAATCTGGAAATCCATTAAGAAATGCTATGGCAAACTGGGACTTTATAATGGCACTGGACGATGTTTGTAAACAAACAAAAGTGATCAACTTACTTGTTGAGTTGCTTTCTTCAACACCTTGTTGGATAATAAATACAGAGAAATTTGATGATAGAAAATTAAGAAGATTGGCTATTTTGCTGAAAAAAGTGAAATTGGATAGGGATCATCCAGTGACCATCAAGTTAGAAAGTACTCTGGATGTCAGGATGCTCATAATGATGTGGAATAAATTGAAGAACATAGAAAGTTTACAAAATTGCACCAAAGTAAAGTTTTATGTTGCTGGAGATAATTGTTTCCCATACGCTTATCAAGATTCTCTTAGAGATCTTTGCAGAACATTAGTGAGTGCTTGTTGCCCTATATATATCACGTCTTATACTGGTCCTTTATTATGTTCTACAACTCTTGAATTCTTAAAAGGGTTCTCACTGAAGACTTTGGACACTATTGATGTTACTGTCTATGATGTTTCTTCTCTTATCGAGATTTTGAAATGTGACCACTTACCAGACCTCAAGTATATCTCTGTAACAATCGAATTAACAATGGAAGAACAACTCCTTACATCAGTAAAGCCATTCAGTGTTCCAGATCATCATTCACTTAAATTAAGGATCAAATATTTTGACAATATCCAGAAATTTCTAGATATGGTACGGTTTCCTGGTCATGTCAGGTCGTTAAGTATTTATGATATATATATCACTGTTGAGTTCAGTTTAAATCTGATGGCTTTTGAAGAAATGGAAAACCTGAGTTTAAGATTTCAGCCTTCTGACTCCGATCAGTCTCACGCCCAGAATCGTTTTATAGATGAATATTTCCATCAGAAATCAGCCCATGAAGACATGGATATTGATAGCAATACTATTGCAGCTGGCAAGAATTACACAATCCCTAGACAAGGGTGGATGCTCTCTATTACTGTTAAAATAAAGCAGCCACCAAAACTAGAGAGGTTGCTTTTAAGAAATATGGATTTTTATGGTGATTCCAACAATAATTTGTTACTAAATATTTTGAAACTATACAGAATACAGAAGTTAATCATATTGGACTCCCAACTCTCTCTGAAAGGAGTTAGAAAGGTTTTAAGCTCCCACACAAGTGATGGCGACGACATAAACTTTGTGACCAAGAAACTAAAGAATAACCAGTTGGAAATGGACAGTGATGAGAAATTGCTGAAAAGGCCAAGACTGAGCGTTGATGAACGCGAGCTAAAAAAGATTGACAAACCAAAAGGCAAGGAGATTGTAATTACGTCTGAGATAGACATTTGTACGTCTTGTAGTCTGTTCCCTTGTGTATGTGCCAGTGTGGAATTGAGTAGGAAGGAGAACTTTGATGATCTAGCAAATTTGCTTAAGGATGTTTATTTGTATGACATCGTAAGTTTTAATTACTCGAGCAAATTTGTAACTATCAGGAAGGATGTGTGTGGAGACTTGAGAGTACACTGTGCCTTGCCTGGGTTAAAGGATGAAACCTCTCATAATCTTAGCTCAGATCAATCTTTATTCTACAGGTTCTTTAAAACATTAGCTTTGGCACAGAGTATTTCTTTAGAACAAACTAATCTCTCCTTTCAAGGTGTGTTGAATATTGTTGATTATCTTAAACAGGTAAAGAAGTCATGCTCAGAGCATTTTTCTCTGACAATTATATCTTCTTATCATCCTTTTGACGATGAGGTCGTACATCCATTTATAGAAATGATCAGGATGGAAAGTGTGTTTTCAACATTCAATTTTTTATGTTCATGTGAAAACAAGTGCCTTAAAATTAAGAAAACATTCAATGGTAAGATGATGTATAATGACCGTTTGCAAAATGGCTGAGAATATAGTTTTACACCGGGTGGTTTGATTATGTAGTGAAAGTGGTATGCACCTTCTGGATTTTTAGTGAGAGCTATCCTTGTTTAGTGGAGGAACTTTTATATAGTGATATTTAGAAAATATTCCCACAAATGTATTGTTCATCTTACTAGTTATGTTGTTGCCTACATTCATTTACTTCTCATTTGTTAACTGTTTAATTTTGTACAATAGATGAGACTTTGACCACAATGATATAAATACCATTTATTTAAAATTTGACACAAGTTACTGTAACTGTAAATTTTAGCATGTATGGGGGTTTCTGCCTTCCAAAATACTACATGAATTTTCCAAATTGTAATACTAGTGGCCTTCATGTTAGTATTTATGTATGATATTAAGTTCAGTATATCATAGTTTTACTAGACCACTGAGGTGATTAACACCTCTCCTAGGGCTGGCCCGAAGGATTAGATATTTTTATGTGGCTAGGAACCAATTAGTCACCTAGCAACGGGACCTACAGCTTATTGTGGAATCCGAACCACATTATATCAAGAAATGAATTTCTATCACCAGAAATAAATTCCTCTGATTCTGCGCTGGCCAAGCCGAGAATCGAACTTTGGACCATCGGATTGGTAGCCAAGCGCGAAAACCACTTGTCCAACGAGGAAATTATGTATGATATGATATTTGTACCTGTGACGATAGAGATCCATGTTCTCACTGGCACATATATCATATGTATGATATGATATGATATTTGTACCTGTGAGGATATGGATCTCTGTAATTTGTATGGCTTTACCTTTTGTAAAGCTGATCCATTCGTTTTTAGTTTGGTAAATTGCTAGATGATTGGGAAGGTTGGAGTACTCCCCAATTACTTGACCGTGGATGGTCACTTTTTCTGTGGTTGTTCATTTGGTAAGATATCTCCACTGTTGCAAGAATTCCTTAACATGGGTGTTTTATGTTGAAGATTTGGCTTTTGCTGTACTGGCTTTTTGTTGGATATGAGTGTGATTGTTATTAAAATGATTATGGCTGAGTCTCTCAAATATTATTAGCATGGGGGTATAACAGTGGTGGGAACTTTGCTGTTACCTGTGTTGATTGCATGGTTCAGGAGGTAACACCCTCCATTCTTTTGGAACCCTTCAAGGATCTCTTGCTGGGGCCCCGTGCTTCTGCCTCAGGATTGGTACTTATATGCAGATGCCCCTCAGTCCAAGGGAGATGGGAAGGGTTGGAGGGTGACTGAACAGCTCGCCGCCCAGGATGGGATAGTGTTCCCACTTCAGTTACCTACCCTTCTTCTTTATGTATCCCTGATCCTGCTTTGCCAACTGCATAAGGGAGTTGCTGGGAGTCAGCTGCTGAAGGTTTAAACATGGGTAAGTTCTTGGTTGCCCTGGTGGAGCACTTGGATTTTCTTTGAGATGATGATAACATCATAATTTTATGTATGCAACTTACCAAGTAGTCACATAGCTATAAGTAGTTTCTAAAACCGTCGGCAGCTAGAATTTTTGAAATTCGTGGAAGCGCAAGTTTGTTTTGGTCAGGTGATAACCCCCGCCCTCTATCGGGGGAGTGAGGAACCAACACCGTCTGAAAATCAGTTGTTTCTGCCGGCTGGTACTGTCAACACAGTTTCAGTAGCAGCGGAATTTTTGGAATTCTTTGCCATCGCTCTTTGTTGGAGTTATTTGGTAAAGTACTCTGAACATTGGAAGTTTTGTTTTCGGTGATAGCTATTTAGGAATTGATAATAGTTTTAAATAGTTTTGCACTGAAATTCACAAGTTTTGAATTGGTCTACATAATGTCAGACACTAGTTCATCTGGGATTAGGTATTGTAGTAAAGGCTGCAATACTAGGATCGCTAAAGTGGGTAATGATCCACATTCAATTTGCACAGGTTGTAAGGGGACAGACTTGTACACCAGATCAAACTTGTGGGGAGTGTATTAATTGGGATCAAAGAACTTGGAAGATCTTGACTAGTTACACAAACAAGTTAGAGAGAGATAAAAAGAGAAAAGCGGCTTCTAGACTAAAGCAAAAAACTTAAGTCAGGAATTGTCTAATGATACTTTGTCTCTTTTGAACCTTCCCCTCCACCTGTCATTCCCAGTCCTAATCTTGGCTTTCTCACACCCGTACCCGATGCTGTGACCAATTTAGAGGCAAGAGTCGATCAGAAATTTTCGATCATGCTCCAAGCAATGGAGAAATTAGGAGCGTCCGTGAAAACCCTGATGGACAAGGTAAGTGGTGAAGTGAGCACAAGTGTAAGTGTGGTGGAGGAGGTGGCTGTTCAGCCCACTGATTATCCTAGGCAAAGGTCCCTGTCAAGCTCCCCAGAACCTGGGAGGAGGCATACTGGTAGCCCAAGGGAGGTTAGTGGGGTCTGCCCACGAGCAGTCGCCCCTTCAGGTGATTCTGTTGACAAATCCCAGATTGCAACAGAGCGCCATTCGAAAGGTGTCTCTAAAGGAGTACCGCTGTCGTCTAGTGCTTCCAGCTAAGGGGAGTCCTCTCAGAGGCGCCAGTGGCGATTCCATGACGAGTCCCGTCCATTGAAAAGGAGGGCTCATAAGTTGACTCCCTCTCCAGTCCCCTGTAAAAAGGCTAGCCCTTTACGGAAGGAACAGCTTTCCTTTAGTTTTTGGGACTCTCCAGAGGGATTCTCTCAGGATACGGCAGGAGAGGGACGTCGTAGTGAGAGGATCACATCCTCTAAGTCAAAGTCGTCGTCGAGAAAGTCTTCCTCTAGCAGACGCTCAGAGGTGAAGAGTACGGGGAAGAGTAGACTTTCGGAGATGTGATCAGCACCGGTCCGCACATGTAATACTGAAGGACAGGTAAGACCGCCATCAGTCCCTCCTGTAATTCCCGAGACTCCTGGGAGACATCTTCAGCGTTCGGAGCATGAGAACCCGCCAATTCCCGAGCGCCCATCGGCGCCACAGTTTGCCCACTCGCCAGAGCAGCTTTTGGCGCCCGGAACTTCCGCAGCGACGCTAGAACAAACTTTGGCTCCCAAGCGTCTATTGGCGCCCAGGAATACAGTTACAACCGAGCGTCCACTAGCGCCCAGGAATCCACGAGCACTCGAGCGTCCAAGAACACCCACTAGCGCCCAAGCGTCCGCTAGTGCCCGCTAGCGCCTGAGCGGCCCGCTAGCGCCCAAGCATCCACAGGTATATATCCAACCAAGTGCACAGAGCGACCAGTCTGAAGCGCCCGGACAGCCTATGTCATCAATTTCAGCTTCGGGCCTACCGACAGGACTTCAGATGATGGCTGCCCCCGATCATTCTCTGTCAGCCATCCAGAATAAGTTAGACAGCATTTTGGGCTTTATTCAGTCTGCGGCGCCCCTATCCAACCTTTTGAGACTTATCACCTATTTCTTCAGCCGAAGAAGAAGAGAAAGAAGGAGAGGAGGATAAAGAGTCTTCTCTCACGGCCTACAAAGCCTTGCTTTTTTACTTTGTAGACAATTTTTCAGATTCATTCTCACCAGTAACCCCCATGTCTCTAGTGTCTTCTTACATGAGGGACAACCAGGAAGACTCCAGGAAATTACTGAAGCTAGTACTGTCCTTTTCGGCTCGAAAAGCGTTAAAGGAAATTAACCTTTGGCTTAAGGATAAGAGGGATCAAGGCAAGGTCAACTTCTACTTCCCTCCTTCTCGTCTTTCAACTAGGAGACACTTGTGTTACGAAACCGGAGAAGCTCTCTCTTTGGGTGTGTCTGCCTCCGCCCAGGGAGACTTCTCCGCGCTTATTGACTCGGCAAGAAGATCGGCTTTCAACTCGGCTAAGATAATGTTTACGGCATCAGAATTAGACCACCTCATTAAGAATATCTTCAACCCTTAAACGCCTAAAGGGTATCATAAAAATCGTCTCCCTTATGCCTAGGGGGCCTCGGAGTGAGCGCCGAAGCGGAAAAAATATTTTGTTAAAAAATCACAGCGCACTTAGTTTTCAAGATTAAGAGTTCATTTTTGGCTCCTTTTTTGTCATTGCCTGAAGTTTAGTATGCAACCATCAGAAATGAAAAAAAATATCATTATCATATATAAATACTGCGATATATGATAGCGTGAAAACAAAATTTCATATATAATTGTATTCAAATCAGGCTGTGAGCAAAACGGTTAAAGCTAATGAGTTAATATTTTTTCGTTGTATTGTACACTAAATTGCGATCATTTTGGTATATAACACATTGTAAAACAATCAAAGCAACACAGAGAAAATATTATCACAAAATGATGCATGAATTAGTAACGTGCAGACGTAAAAAATTATTTTTTCAAAAATTCACCATAAATCTAAATATTGTTCTAGAGACTTCCAATTTGTTTCAAAATGAAGATAAATTATTGAATATTACTATACTGTAAGAGTTTTAGCTTACAATTGCAGTTTTCGACCGTTTCGGACGAGTTAAAGTTGACCGAATGTCAAATTTTTTTTGTTTTTTTTATATGCAAATATTTCAAAAATGAGAAAAGCTACAACCTTCAATAATTTTTTTTGTATTCTACATGAAATTACACACATTTTCATATATAAAACTCTATGAAACACTAAATATGAAACGGAGCAAATATTCCGAGAATGCGAAGTACGCATTTCGGAGATTTGCGGCGGAGAATCCGCTCGCGGAGGGAAGGAAAGTTTTTTTTTTAAATTCACCATAAATCTAAATATTTTGCTAGAGACTTCGAATTTGTTTCAAAATGAAGATAAATGACTGAATATTACTAGACTGTAAGAGTTTTAGCTTACAATTGCGTTTTTCTACCATTTCGGTAGAATCAAAGTTGACCGAACTTGGTTTTTTTTCTATTTATCGTGATTTATATGTAAATATTTCAAAAATGAGAAAAGCTACAATCTTCAATTATTTTTCGTTGTAGTATTCTACATGAAATTGCGCACATTTTCATTTATAAAACTTTATGTAACGGCTACTTTAAAATGGTGCAAACATTACAACAATCGCACGTATGATTTTTTCGGAAGAGTTACTGTGCGGAAGTAAGGATTTTTTTTTTTTTTTTCATAAATTCACCATAAATCGAAATATTGTGCTAGAGACTTCCAATTTGTTGCAAAATTAAGGTAAATGATTAAATATTACTAGAATATAAGAGTTTTAGCTTACAATTGCGTTTTTCAACCATTTCGGTAGAGTCAAAGTTCACCGAAGGTTGAAATTTTGGCACTTATCCTTATTTATATGAAAATATTTCAAAACTGATAAAAGCTACAACCATGGGTTGTTTTTAGTTGTATTGTGCATGAAATTTTGCACATTTCCATATATAAAACTTTATGTAACGGCTAATTTAAAATGGTGCAAACATTACGACAATCTCACGTATGATTTTTTCAGAAGAGTTACCGTGCGGACGTAAGGAAAAAGTTTATTTCATAAATTCACCATAAATCGAAATATTGTGCTAGAGACTTCCAATTTGTTGCAAAATGAAGGTAAATGATTGAATATTACTAAAATATAAGAGTTTTAGCTTACAATTGTGTTTTTCGACCATTTCGGTAGTGTCAAAGTTGACCGAAGGTTGAAATTTTGGCACATCGTTATTTATATGAAAATATTTCAAAACTGCTAAAAGCTAAAATCATGAGTATATTTTTGTTGTATTCTACATGAAATTGCACACGTTTTCATATATAATACTCCATGTAACGGCTAATTTAAAATGGTGCAAAAATTATGTCAAAGTGACGAAATGATTTTTGAGATGTGTCACTGATACTTTTTAGTGCGATAAGAAAGAAATTCGCGCTTGCGCGCCTGCGTAACGATTGTAAACAAAACAACACCTTGATCCGTGAACTCCCAGCATCCCCCAAGGCGCGTGATTCAAAAGTTTTAGGCTGGTAGGCCTATAAGTATTTTTCCGCGAATTTAAAAAAGGGATTTTGACGTAAGGAAAAATCTATTTCTGGGCGATTGGCTCGTGTCGCCAGCGAAATATCCTTTAATCTATTATTTCTAGGGTAAATGTACTAACACATACCAGAGAATAAATAAAATAAAGAAAAAGGTCAGTGTAACTGACTCGCTCACCCTCCAAGAGGGTGTCGGTATGAACACTAGGCGAGTGAGACCACTACCACGAGCCAAATGCCAATAGAAATCTCCCACTACAAAAACCCTCCATGAGGAGAGCCGACCCACAGAGTGAGCAGCTCGTACTACTACTACTCCATCCCATGCTGCCGACTGCTGCGCCTCTGGTGCCATCCTGAAGTTAGCAGACAATCTTGGGCGAAGGGATGGGTAGGGTGGGATTTCGCTGGCGACACGAGCCAATCGCCCAGAAATAGATTTTTCCTTACGTCAAAATCCCTTTTCTGGGCTCAGCTCGTGTCGCTGCGCGAAATCGTACCAGAGAAATAGCACAAGATTGTAAACAAAAGTAATAAAATAAATCAGAATAGGTCTCAAATAAAAGAGAAAATAAATATAAAAAGAATATAATTGCTAAAAAGATACAAATACACAGTGATACAAAAATAGAAAAATATGCTTGAATTACACTTAATTCTAATCATGTTTCTTATCTAAGGTAATTTACATATGTACAGAGGTAAAATGGCTTACATGTAACAAAATGGTATCTGTGTAAAGGCATGTATCAGAAATATAATAGCAATTAAAATAATCAAATGAACAAAGTAATCAATAATGATAATATATAAGGAATGTATATGACTTAATATACAAAACCCGTAACCATTATAAATAAGATGTATCCCTAGCATAAAAATAAGGGGGTACCATCCATGAGATCAATATCTATAATCATCTGTGAGTGTCCCTAGCAAAAAAATAAGGGGCACCCACTACATCATCATAAAAGCAGCTAAGACACAAGGTGAATGTAAATGAACACGGCAGGAATAGACGAACTGTTGGGTGAGGCAGGTAGAAAGGAGGACTGAATCTTCTACTACAAATTAACTAGAGTCAGGGGAAACTATGTTACCCGCTGCTACTGCTGAAAATTTCAGAGCTTCCAAGGACTTAAGGTAATGACGTTTGAACACTGTCGGCGATTTCCATCCGGTATACTTTTTCAACTCATCGAAGTTCATATGTTGGAATAATTAATTGAGGTGGCTACTGCCCTGACATCATGTGCTTTCGGGAAAGAGTCAGGATTGGCTTGCTTAATAAAGTACAGGATTTGTTGCCTGATGCCTTTAATGGATAAAGTTCCACCTTTTTCCCTCTTAAAGAGGGGACCCGATGAGGATGAGGAGGTCCTGGACAGAAAGGCTCGTAAGGTTGTAACTGGGCAAAGAGATACATCTTGTGGAAGGGGTAGTACCTTCCAAGGTTCCCACCTCATCAAAGGATCTTCATTCTTTGCTAAAAAGCTACGTTCCGGAGAAAGTAGGACTTCCCCTGTGGGAAGGAATTGAATATGACCCGGATCTCTGGTTGGATAAAGCCGACAGTTCTGAAATCCTTGCTCCTGAAGCTAAGCTTAATAAAAACAGGGTTTTTCTTAAGAGCATTATAAACGAGCATGTGTCATTATCGGTTTCTGAAGCCAGTTTTAGAACATCGTTTAAGAACCATGAAACTGACGTAGGCCTTACAGAAGGTCTAAGTCTAGCACATGCCTTAGGAATAGACGAGAAGTAGGAATCTGTCAAGTCTATGTTGAACCCAAATTGAAATATCTTTTTCAAGGCTGACTTGTTTGTCGTAATCGTGCTAGCTGCTAACCTTTTTCAAATAAGGATCTGAAAAAGGATATAGCTGAATTAACTGTCATGATTCTAATATCTGATTCTCTCAGGAAGATTGCTAACTTTTTGACAGCAGCATCATACTGTCTCAAAGTTGAATCCCTTTTATCGGATTCCAAGAAGAGAATATTCTGAGGGTCAATATTCGCATCTCTTTTTGCCGCAAACTTCATGAAATCCATAAAGTTAGGGTTTTGAGAATCCCTGAGGAAGCGAACACAGTCTTCGTTTGTACTGACTGGGAGAGCCTGGGATTGGGGATCCGAAGAGGACGAATTAGGGGATACCAATTGCTCTTCGGCCAGTCTGGGGCTACTAGAGCCACTTGACCCTTGAATGTTCTGAGTTTGTTTAAAACTTTCATGAGAAGATTCACTGGAGGAAAGACATAAATCTTCTTCCAGTTGTTCCAGTCTAGAGCCAGGGCGTCCGTGGCATAGGCCAGAGGGTCCAGGTTGGGGCTACATAACACGGCAGTTTGTGATTCGCTTGAGATGCGAAGAGATCCACCTGTAGCCCTGGAACCCTTTGAAGGATCCATTGGAACGAACTGTTGTCCAGTGACCATTCCGACTCTAGGGGCACTGATCGGGATAACGCGTCTGCTATGACGTTTCTCACTCCAGCTATGTGAGTGGAGGAGAGATGCCAACTGAACTTGTCTGCCAGGGAGAAGATGGCTACCATGACATGATTTAGATGACGTGACTTGGAGCCTCCTCTGTTTATACAATGTACTACCACTGCGCTGTCCAGAACTAGCTTTATGTGGAGTACTTTGGTGGGCGCAACCTCTTTAGAGTCAAGAACACTGCCATTGCCTCCACCAGTACGTTTATATGGAAACTGACTGAACTGAGGTGACCAAGTTCCTTGAACCTTTTTGACCTGGGAATACCCTCCCCAACCGCTTAAGGACGCGTCTGTGTGGATGGTGATCCCTGGTGGAGGGAACTGAAGGGGTACTGACACTGACAAATTCTTGACTTTCGCCCACGGCCGAAGTCGATTCTTTAGAATCAGAGGGACTGAGGATAGTTTTTTTGTCCCTGGACCTGACATTTGCTCGTGAGCGCCAGATTCTGGTTAGGTCTTTCAGTTTGGCTTTCATTAAGACGTTCGTCACTGATTGCAAACTGGAGAGAACCCAGGATCCTCTCCTGAGCCCTCCTTGACGCCAGTTTGTGACTTAGAAATTGCTTGACTGACTTCGCTATTTCTTTCCTTTTGGCTGATGGAATCGACAGAGTATGGGAGGATAGATTCCATTGAATGCCCAACCACTGAAAGTTTGACTCTGGAGTGAGTCTTGACTTGGTCCTGTTTATCTTGAAGCCTAGATATTCCAGGAAATGAATCACTTTCAGTGTAGCTCTGTTGCATTCCTCGACTGTTGAAGCCCAGATCAACCAATCGTCGAGATACGCTACTACCATAATCCCTTGAGACCTGAGTTGTTGCACTACCACTTCCGCTAGTTTCGTGAACACCCTGGGTGCCACGTTGAGTCCGAAAGGAACTACCTTGAAGGAGAATGCCTGGTCTCCTATCTGAAACCCAGATATGGACGGAAGTGTCTTGCAATAGGGATATGATAGTAGGCGTCTGTAAGATCGATAGAGGTGGTGACGGCCCCACGGGGAAGTAAGGTCCGCACCTGCGAGATCGTGAGCATCTTGAACTTGTCGCAGCGGATGCTAAGTTTAAGCGGGACAAGTCTAAGATTACCCTTCTTTTTTGTGAGCCTTTCTTTGGCACGCTGAACAAGCGACCTTGAAATTTTAATCTCTTGACTCTCGCTATAGCTCCTTTCTGAAGGAGGTCCTCTGCGTACTCTGTCAATTCCTTGTTAAGGAAGTTTGACGGAAAGGTCTGGATGGAGGTGGGTTCGTCAACCAGCTCCAACCCAGGCCTTTTGACTATGCTCTGAGCCCATTCGCTGAAGTTCCACCGGTGGCGAAAGTGAAACAGCCTCCCTCCTACCTGAAGTTCTTCATTGGTTCTGGAAACCGCCTCGGCCTCCTCTGAAGTGCTTTCCCCTATTAAAGGGGCCTCCCGATCCTCTCCCACGAAAGGAACGCTTACCTCTGCCTCCCTTACCCGAGCGGTCATACTTCTGTGAAGCTTGACTCTCGAAGGCTTGATTGTAAGCCGGAGAGATGGCGTAAGAGGTGGAGGGCTGAGGCTGAGGGGATATCACATAAATTGGTTGTGATTGAGCTTTAGAAGTGGAAGGTTGGGCTGTTTGCACTAAGGGCACCGCTGGAACTTGCTGAGAAAAGCGTGGCTGCTTTTTCTGGTAAGGATGGAAACGCCTAGGTTTCCTCTGTCCTTACCTTTAGGCGTTAAGTCTTGCCTCCTCTTAGCCGTAAGGCCCCAACGGTCCTTAAGGCTCTGGTTCAGCCTCGTAGCCTCTGACTGACTTCCTTCACCATAGCTTCTGGGAAGAGATCTGCTCCCCAGATGTTAGACGAGAGTAACCTATTCGCTCATGTCGAATGGTTGCCTCTTGTAGGACATGCTTCCTACAATTCGTTCTAGCAGTGGCAAACTCAAACATATCCGACTGTACCGTTTGAGTCAGGGATTTGGTCATGAGTTTAAAAGCGGTTCTGAGCCATAGGCTATGGTCGCTACCTCAGACATGCCATAGAGTGAATTGACCTGGCTAATCGCGATTTCGCGTCAAATTCAGCCTGAATAAGGCTATCTGGGAGCCTGGGTAGCTTTTCACCAAACTGATCCATAGCACAGTCCGGTTTGAGTTTGCCAGCTGAGAAGGTGTTCGGCAAGTCTTCCCACAATTCTCCGGCTGAGGGAAGCAACGGAGATGTGGGATCTGCTTCCTTCAATTGAGGCATGGGTTTCCCCTTTTTTGGGGGCCGCTGGGATGTAGACCTCGCGATCTTTGTCAGGAACGGGAGCGGGGTACTCTCATCCATTGTGAAAATGGTAAAGGGACTCTTAAAAGGTTGTATCTTGGTATTAGAACAATCCATGTCCTCTAAACACCTGACCATTCTCTCTGAGCCTGGTCTCGTGAATAGAGGACTGTCTCCTTTGGTACCCTATCATCCCGCACCATGGCTACGCTGTAAGCCTTGCGTAGCCTATGAACGGAGGCTGAGGTCTTCCGGGTAGAACTCGAAGTCCTCTATCCTTCGAGTTCCAAATTCCGGTATAGAAATGAGACCGTCTTGGAAGGGGCGTATGACGCTACTCTCCATGGATTGTTCATCGAGAACGGAGGTAGCGAGTCATACGGAGGAAGCTGAGTTCCACTCGTATTGGAAAGTGGAGGAGAGGCTAGAGGGGCTTCTCTCAGTCCGGCTATAATGGAGTCCTGGGACGTAATCCTATCCGACAAACGAGAGATCATTTGTTCCATGCTACTCTTTAGGGACCCACTAGGTCGCCCACCTGTTGCAACAGGCCAGCATTGGAGTCCAAGGCCGGAGCCTGCTGCGGAGGTGGAGGGGTGGCTCTGAATCGGAACCAAGGGTAGCGGAACTGGTTGACTCTGCCGGGGTGCGAGATCTCTCTCTGGAGGATTTACTCTCGAGGACTTAGAGCCGGAGCTAGAAGCTTTAGACCTGTCTGCTCCGGGATTTCCAGCCGGAGACTTACGAGAGGAGGATGAAGCCGAAGTCGTCTTCTTAGACGACGACGACGTCTTAGACAAGGATTTCACTGCTTTGACCCTTGACTTTGGTCTAACCGAAGCGTCAGGAGGAGTATACAATTCATCACCTGTAAAGCCTTGGAAGGATGGAGAGGTTGCAGGAGTAGAAAGAAACAGTTACGCCCAAGGGTGACCCTTGGGTGTCCCCGCCTACTTACCTCGACCAACAGGTCGTCTACACCTACCATAGGTTCCACATTAATATCTAAAGTCGCGACGTCCGTGGAGATATCCTGGTCTTGGTCAGTTAATGAGGCAGCCAGCTGTTGTTGGATGAAGGCGATAGTCGGGGCCGCCTCTACTGGGTCGACGTATCCTGTCGCCTTGCCTCCGGGGAAGATTAACGTGCCAACCGCTTCTCTAAGATGTAGGGCATACCCTTGGCGGCGTTCTTCCCAAAACCGCCGACCCCAGGCCCGCAGGGTTGCCAGTGCGGTATCCCTCACTGCCGGCGCCTGGAAGAGAGGGCGTAGATTAGATTTAAGAATCACTTAAAACTAAAACTTAAAGTATAGCTTAAACTTAGATGCCCTTAAGTTAGAGTGAATGATGAAAACTTAAGCATAAAACAGAAGCGGAGCATCTACCGAGATGGAATACTTACCCCATCTAAAGCTGGCTCACCAGATCATAACATATGGTACACGTCTCATGGTACCAGACCTGGATGTCCCCGTGCAGAGTCGCGCATGGAGCATGGGACCCGGCAAACTTCGTGTCACATGGGTCCTGAAGTGTGGCGGCGCATCCCGTATGCTCACAGTTGGTGGCCTGTTAAGTGGGAAGACACTGAGTATCTTAAAGAATAATCACTTACAGGCTAAAGGACAGAAGAACTCCGTTGCATGCCGGAGCTCGGAAAAAATTTGGGCATAACCCCTCCCTGCTTCGCCTGAATAGGCTATAATCCCGGAGAGATCCGGTAAAACTCGTAAGGGAGGGGGGGGAAGGTTTAAGGTACTTAAGAATAAACTTATAGTTAATCTAATAACACTTAACCTAAAACTCAAACGAACGACCAAGTCCAGTGCGTAGCGGAGTGTAGTAACTCAGCAATACGTTAAGGTTAGCAGGGACCCACTGTATGTTCCGGTCCACTCTACTGAGTGGACTAACACCTCTCCGCTGGATGCCAGGACTCCGGTCAGGAAAGGAGCCCTAGTAAGGTGGGAAAGAGCGAGAAGACATACAGGCTCAAGCGAACACGGAGCGACAAGGAAGCAACGGATGGGGGGAAAGGCCAGTACCCCCCACCACATTACCACCCGGCCGGACCGAGAAGCCGGAGAGGTCGAGTCCAGTCTGGGTCTGTCCCGTCTCCCTGAGCCCCTCCGCCTGGGGGAGAGAGGGAACAGGCTCGGGTATGTGGAGCGAGCATGGGCAGACCGACCCACCCTGCCCCCGACTCTATGGAAGAGCGGGAGAGGGGGGAAAGTGACTGGGCAGGCGTCTGGCTGTCTCGTGATCGCGTAGTGACCACGAGGCGGTAAGACCAAAACAAGACAACTAAGCCTAGGACAAACCAACTGATCAGAGAGATGCTATCGGGAAGCAACTGAGCTGAAAAGCAGTGGCATATAGGCCCACTGGGCCAAAACCAGCTGATCAGAGAGAAGCTATAGGGAAGCAACCGAACTGATGAGCGGTAGAATAGGCTCAATGAGCCAGGACCTAGGCTAAGCCAGACGCCTAACTAACCTAACCATAACAAATACATGGTACAATAAATAAAAATAAAAGAAAGAAAACAATATAGTAGGAGAAAAAATTCCAGGAGTGTACGACTAACCCGAAGGAAAGTCTACCACTCAAAGCTAGTCAGAGGCCGATACTAAGAGCCGGGTACTAGGGTCTGGAAAGGAAGGAAGCCTACATCAGGTAAAAGACCATGCATTGCATGGGGACAAAACCTGAGTAGACAGTTTACTCCCTAAGGTTAAACGGATCAATTAATATAGAACGTACACAGACAAGGGGATGTTCTAGGTATTGGGAGACCAAGAACGAACCCACCACGAGGCAGAACCATGCTGCCATGCTTGCCGACCCAGAGTTCGTATTTATACCTAAAAAACGGCAAATACTGACTCAGGGCCGGAAAAAACCAACTAACCATAAATACTGAGTACTTAACTTAGCTGCTGCGATAGCTGCACGCTCCATTATAGATAAATCCAACGAAAGGGCACACACAGAGAGAAAATTAGCACGTGTGACTCGTGTGCGCTAACTGAAAAGGATGGCCACCAGAGGCGCAGCAGTCGGCAGCATGGGATGGAGTAGTAGTAGTACGAGCTGCTCACTCTGTGGGTCGGCTCTCCTCATGGAGGGTTTTTGTAGTGGGAGATTTCTATTGGCATTTGGCTCGTGGTAGTGGTCTCACTCGCCTAGTGTTCATACCGACACCCTCTTGGAGGGTGAGCGAGTCAGTTACACTGACCTTTTTCTTTATTTTATTTATTCTCTGGTATGTGTTAGTACATTTACCCTAGAAATAATAGATTAAAGGATATTTCGCGCAGCGACACGAGCTGAAGCCCCCAGAAAAAAACCTGTTTTCTATATAGAAAGTTGACGTAAAATATGTCCAATCGGCACCCGACAGACAATTTATCTCTACGTAAAATACGTCCAATAGGCGTTTAAGGGTTAAGGTATTCAAAGTTTTTAGTTTCCTGGACTGGACAGTAGGAGCCTTGGGACGTAAACTGAAGAGCTATTCAATGTTGAGTGAGGAAGCTTTTACAGACATTTCGGGAGTGATCTCCTGTTTAGATAAGGGGATTAGAGACGGTTCTGTGACTAGCCTCTCTCTTCATGTTAGTTATCCTAAAGAAGAGAGAACTATGGTGTTCTTTTACATCCAAGGGAGTATCTCGTACCCAAAAGTCTGCCTTGTTATATTCGCCCTTGGATAAGAACCTGTTTCCAGAAGAGACAGTAGTGCTAGTTGCCTCCGAATTGCAGAAGAAAGCAACACAGGATCTTCTCTCGCATTCCACTAAACGGACTAGAGAAAATATCCCTATTGTGTATCCCCCTTGCCAGCCAGCCGAGGACAACCCTTTCGGGGCAGGGGATTTGGTAGATATTTCCCAAGATCAAGGGGCAGAGCACATTTCACTCTTAAATCTATTAAAAAATCCTCAACCAACCCCTCGACCAAGAAGTAGTGTATCAGTCCTTCGTGCGCTAATAGGAGTGAGGCTCCATCAGTTTTGGGAAGAATGGGAAGCAAGGTTTTAAGAGAATGATACGATATTGCGTTCAAGAGAAAGTCACCGTTATCAGGCTCTCCGATAGCTTTGACAGCTTACTCAGAAAATTCAAAGAAGTTCATTGCCCTTTCGGAAGAGGTTTCGTGTCTCTTGCAAAAGAAAGCAATAGAGTTAGTAGAGGAGCCACTAACACCAAGGTTTTACAATCGTCTGTTCGTTGTCCCCAAGTCATCAGTGGGATGGAGACCCCTATTGGACGTAAGCACTCTGAACCTTTATGTGCAAAAGTTCAAGAAGGAGACGAATCAGTCTGTCCTTTCATCAATCCGACAAGGGGAGTGGATGATCTCCATCGATATGGAGGACTTATATTTTCACATCCCAATACACCAAAACTCAAAGAGGTTTCTGCGTTTTGTCTTCAGGGACAAAATATACCAGTTCAGAGCGCTGTGTTTCAGGCTTTCGACCGTACCACAAGTGTTCACCCGAGTCCTAGCTCCCATTGCGAAATGGTTACATCTAGTCGGAATAAGGATATTCCTTTACTTGGATGATTGGCCTCTCCGGTCACAAACAAAGGAGAGGTGTATGGAGGACCTTCAGAAAACCCTGACATTAGCTCAGGATCTAGGACTGTTAATAAACAGACAAAAGTCGCAGTTACTCCCCAGTCAGGAATTAGTCTACTTGGGGATGAGGATCAACTCAGTGAGTTTTCGGGCTTTTCCATCCCCACAAAGAATCGAGTAGTGCCTACAGAAGGTAGTGAAACGAGTCGTGCCTACAGAAAGTAGTGAAATTTTTAGTTCTCCAGGAATGCTCTGCAAAGGAATGGATGAGTCTTTTGGGCACTCTATCCTCAATAGAACAGTTCGTGACACTAGGGAGACTGCATATGAGGAACCTACTGTTCTTCCTCAGAGCGAATTGGAACAGAAAGAAGTTTCCAGATTCTTTTGTGTTCCCTATCACACAGGAAATAAAAGAGGACCTGCAATGGTGGAAGTTGAGAAACAGACTTGCAGAAGGGAGATCCCTCCTCCCACAGAGCCCCAACCTAGTGTTCTTTTTAGACGCATCAGATCAAGGTTGGGGAGCAATTCTGGGGGAAAAAGAAGTATCAGGCGTTTGGAATGCAGAACAAAAACGGTGGCATATAAATCAAAAGGAACTCGCCGCCATCCACTGGGGATTGCCTAAGTTTGCAGACGAAGTTCGCAACAAAGTAGTGGCGATACACTCGGACAGCACGACAGCGCTCTCCTACATTAAGAAACAAGGAGGGACACACTCATTTTCTCTTTGCGAGACGGCAAGGAGCCTGCTGGTATGGGCGAATTGTAATCAAACCACAATAATTCCAAGTTTCGTTCAGGGGAAACTATGTTCTCGCGGACAAACTGAGCCGCAGGAGGCAAGTACTTCACATGGAATGGACGATGAATCCAGTGGTATGTCTCGAATTGTGGAAACTCTGGGGGAAACCTATGATGGATCTGTTTGCCACAGCAAGAAACCATCGTCTCCCCCTTTACTGTTCACCAGCCCTGGACCTGAAAGCATGGTCGACAGATGCTTTTGGACTGGTCGAACAAAGACTTGTACGCTTTTCCTCCATTCAAGATGGTGAGAGAAGTCATCCAACCAAATTCGGGAAACGCAATCACAACGTTTCAATGATTCTCATTGCTCCATTCTGGCCAGCGCAGGAATGGTTTCCAGATCTTTTAGATCTTCTAGTGGATTGGCCAAGGTTACTTCCTCAGAGAACAGATCTACTCAGACAACCCCACTTCAGGAGGTTCCATCAAGGACTATCCACTCTTGTCTCTAACCGCTTACAGACTGTCTGACAACTCTTATGAGCAAAGGGGTTTTCAAGACAAGCGGCGAGAGCTATTGCGCAGTGCAGAAGGGAAACTTCAAGCAAAGTCTATCTGGCAAAGTGGGCTGTGTTTAGAGCCTGGTGTAAAGAGCATAATGTTTCGTCTTCTAAAACAACTATAACAGAAATAGCAGATTTTCTTTTATATTTGAGAACAGATAGAAATCTGTCTACTGCGACTATCAAAGGCTGTAAGGCGACGTTGGGATCTGTTTTCAAGCACAGAGGATTGGAAGTGTCCTCAAATTAGAAAAACCCAAAGGTTCGAAGATATTATCTTGGAACCTAGATGTAGTATTTGAGTGGTTGTCGGAAACTCCGTGTGAGCCGTTGCAAAGAGCATCGTTGAGAGATTTGACGAGAATGACCTTATTTTTAGTAGCCCTGGCTACAGCTAAAAGAGTGAGTGAAATAAATGCCATGGGCAAGAGAATAGGCTTTGCACAGGGTAATGCGGTTTGCGCATTAACCTTGGGGTTTTTGGCAAAAAACGAGATCCCGTCCAAACCGTGGCCTTGTTTGTTCAGTATCAAAAACCTCACGGACTTGGTAGGACCGGAAGAAGAAGAGGTTGCTCTGTCTGGTCAGAGCTCTGAAATGTTATTTACAAAGGACAGAGAAAGTTCGGGCCCATCCGATTGTTTATGGTGTTCGGTAAGGAATCCGGCGCGCCCGATGTCTAAAAACGCCCTGGCGTGCTTACGTAGCGTGATTGTAGATGCTCATTCACAAGTGAAAGAAACCGACCTTAATAAACTTAAAGTGAAAGCTCACGAGGTAAGAGCAGTGGCAACCTCTCTCTCGTTTAAACACAATCTCTCATTGGACTCGATTATTCAAGCAACTTATTGGAAATGTAAATCAGTGTTCGCCTTGCATTACTTGCGTGATATTGAAACAGTATATGAAAATTGCAGTATCCTGGGTCCGTATTTAGCGGCAGGCACAGCATTGGGTAAGGGTGTGTAGGAAGTCATACCTTCCTAGCCTATCTCTTCGCCTTGAACGAGGTTGTTGAGTTTTTTAGGGGAGCCTGGAGGTACTATGGATGTACTAGGAGTACCCTTCAGTCAAGTATAGAGTTTGGTATGAATTTTATGGTTATGGTTGAGGTGATATATTTTTTACTCTGGTAACATTTGGTTATTTGGTACTGCGCCCTGGGCAGGGGCATCCTTTGGTTGACCATGCTAGCCACGGACATTCCTAAGCTGCATGGGTCCCACTGTTTAGAGGACGAACCATGGCTATACCGCCACGTCCCTATGAGTTAAGACGAGCGACTTCCAGAGGCAGTAATTAACTGTTCAGCTCTCTTAACAGGTAAGGAACCAACAAGCATCTGCATGGATGCTAGCACTAAATATATATGTTGTATTTATTAAATTTTAAAAAAGTTATAAGCATATCCATGGATCCCACCTCCTTCAATGTGGGATTCAGCTATGTACAGTAGTACCTCGAGATACGAAAGGCTCTACTTACGAAAAACTTGAGATACGAAAGCCAATGCGAAAAATTTTACTGCTCTACATACGAAAAGTTTTCAAGATACGAAAGGTTGTTGCTGTAAAGTCCTGAGATTTGCCCGGACCACCGAGAACAATTTTAAAACTCCCGCGCCGCCAACTGAGTAAACTCGCCACCATCCTCCCGCTCTCCCATTGGTTCCTGATGCTAGTCACCCCATAAGGTCCTGCTCTCCTATTGGTCAGCATCTACCCCTTGTGCTTTAAGTATTCTATTGGTAAAAGGATGCTGTAAATTGAAAAACTTATTCATGCAATACATTTAATAAAAAAAACATTAGGTAAAGATAGAATAAAGAATAGAAATGAATGGTTATTATACTGTTTGGTAGTTTCATTAGTTGAAGAGAGATACTAATGACAATTTATGGCTTACTGTGTGCTAGGAAAAATGATTGTTTGGCGCTCGTTCGATACTCGTAAGACGGGTAAGAGCTGAATGTAAACAATCGATTGTAAGGTTTGTTTTTTGTTTGTTTGTGTATTATAGTTAATGATTAATTAATAATTATTTGAAATGATTACATACTGATTATTTATACATTTTATTGGTATATTCTAAGCTTTTAGCTCTTAGGTTTAGATGTGAGAATCATAGACTAGGCTACAGTAGCAACCGCTAACATAGGCTAGGCTTATTGCTAAGGGACATATGCTAAAGTCCTAATATATGCAGTAAAAATGGGGTTGAACATTACATGCAGTTGAATATTACTCAAGTATGTACAGTATTTTGCCTTTTTAGAGTCATATTTCTTCCGTCGGATCGGCGTTGTAACCCTAGAACATGTGTTTTAGGCCTGGAAATATAATTTACTGGGGTGTTTTTGGAGGGCTTGGAACGGATTAGCCATTTTACATGTAAAATGTGTTCCAAGATACGAAAAACTCATGATACGAAGGCCGCCTCGGAACGGATTAATTTCGTATCTCGAGGTACCACTGTAACTACTTGGTAGGTTGCATACATAAAAATGACTTTTTTATGATAAAATAAGATTTTATGTATGCTTACCAAGTATTTACATGATCAAAGCCTGCCCTCCTCCCCTCACATGGATAATAGGGCATAAACAACTGATTTTTGGACGGTGTTGGTTCCTCACTCCCCCGATAGTGGGCGGGGGGTATCACCTGACCAAAACAAAGTAGCACTTCCGCGAATTTCAAAAATTCTAGCTGCTGACAGTTTTAGAAATTATAGCTATGTAACTACTTGGTAAGTATACATAAAATCTTATTTTATCATAAAAAAGTCATACTTTCCCTGTAATCTCAAATAGAATGGTTTTGTGTCTAACTTGTTATGCATTTTACTAAGAAGAGATTGGGGAAAGCTTTTTGGATAGATCAATCCCATAATTTCATGAGGACTCTTTTGGCTAGTATTGTAACCTTGTCCTCTTCCCAGTTTAGGGAGAATGAGTTCCTATAAGTTAAGAGGCTAGGGTTGATTTCTTAACAGGTAAAACTTACTCTGTTATGCCAGGTTGTTTCAGCTAGATTTTAAAGCTGGACTTATGGTTATGTTGTTTTAGGTCTACATTTTCATATTAAGAAAATATGTATACCTTCTGTAACTTCTTTCAAATGAACTGTATTATTTGGAACCTTGAATTTCGAGTTAGTGGCCTATGTAGACTTGTATGATATGAATAAAGTTCATATTGTGAGTAATGATAATAAAAATCTTATGAGCTTTTACACCTTTGTGAGGTGAAATTTACCTCACGGAGGCCTTCCCATGGAGGTAGTATGCTACCATTTGCACTATAAGGCCAGAGAGAGAGAGAGAGAGAGAGAGAGAGAGAGAGAGAGAGAGAGAGAGAGAGAGAGAGAGAGAGAGACTTTTCACTTGAATTGTTTTCATTGTGAAATCCATATAGTACATGAGTCTTACTTTTGTGACAGGACAAAATGCATTATGTATGAGATTGGAGGAGCAATGTGTTGGAGTAGGTTGGAATCACTCTCCCTCCCATACATGCAGGACTTACCTACATACAGAATAATCCTCTCTAATCTTTATTTCCATGATCTGTAAGGAGTCAATAATTAAAGATGGTTTTCCAAGAGCATTGTTAGTAACTACAAAGTGAATGAAAAAATTGGAAAAGTACAAAAATACCTTTTAAAAATTTTGTATATATGTAGTAGGATCTTTGAAGGCACTAAAATTGCACTTTAGGTATGGTTAGATTTACTTTATGGTAATAATCAGTAGAAGTGAAGGCAAGTTCCATATTCTTTTTCACGTGTTTTTTGTTACCAAAAATATCAGCAGTCGAGTATGTAGTGTATATATTTGAAAACATATGATAAAGATATAATTTTGCTTGCTTCTATTTGTGTGTGTGTACATACTGTACTTTCCTCTGTGGGTACAAGTGTACAGTAAAAGGTCTGTAGAAACAAGTAAAGCTTGATGTGTCGAGTTTAGAAGATTATTAAAATAAATAATTGAAGGATTTATTTTTACAGACCTGTGAGTCTTATATAGCCTTCTTGGACTTGTATAAGAAGATTGTTTCATTATTATATTTTATTGTATTATAAAGATTTAAAGTACACTAGGTATATTATTCATATTATCTAATCAAGACAAGTAAGGTGATATTGTGTAGGTAATTCATAGACAACCATAGTTGCCATTACTGTTTTCAGTTCTCAAATATATTCTTCCTCAGGCATTACTCCAGCTCGAATCGAGCAGTTCAACTCACATTTGTGGTTAAAATACCTAACAAAATAATAATAATTTCAACTCGCTTTTACAGTTAAAATATCCAACAAAACAATAATAATTTAGCCTTGAGGGGATTCTATGCCAAGGAGTTCTTTGACCAGTCCTCTCTCTATACCAGCTAAACAATACTAACTACTTATGAATGGATTTCCAAGAATTATAGTAATATTGGGAAATCCAAAGCAAGATTATCTTGCATTTTGTTGTGAACTTACCTTCTGCTGTCTCACAATATTGCAAAATGAGTCTTTTGACACCAGTACATATTGATTGTTTTCCTCAAGATGCTAAGCTGATGGAAGTAAGGTAGTTTGACCAGACTGCTAAACTAAAAATTCCTGTTTCTCACAGTTGTTTTTGACTGAATTATTTGCTCATACAGTGGATAATAATTGTTTATTCACCATATTCCACTAAATTAGAATGATGTAGGGGAATAGTGCTGATAACTGCCAACAAAAGCAGATTAGTTGTGTGTATTATGTATGTATGTGTATTATCACCATTGTGTGGGCAAACTGTGATTAATCATTTGAACAAAATATCACAAATTTCAGTAGTGCACAAATATTAAAGATAGGATGCTTGAAATGCTTTTACAAAGTGTTCATATGGCTTTTAGTCACATGTAGCAGGATGTACTGTAGTTTATAAATTCAATGATATACAGTACATACTTTTACAATAAGTGAATTGTTATATTTTAAATAGATTTCATGACTAACTGTTTGTGCTCTGTATTGTATCAAAAACTATTCCATCCATATTTGTTTGAATTCTCTGTTAAAACTAGCATTCATTTTTTGCACATGCTGAATTTTATAATAAATGCTATACATACAATTTAAAGTTTTTTTATTCATGACTATCTTTTATATCCTTTTGAAAAGTTTGTAAAATTTTTAGGTAAAGGTAGAACTAGATTTTGTGCAATTTTGTTATTTACTCCTGTGTTTTAAATAACATAAACTGTATGAACAGCTTTCTTATAATATGAAAGTGCACAGTGTGATTATTTACCATT